>NW_028262363.1:0-156149 GCF_047370975.1 Nipponia nippon
AAAACAAAAACTCTTGCTGCTCTTCCAGTATCCAGGCAACTTCAACCACTGCCCCACAAACGCTGGGGCTGTCTCTTTCTGTACTCTCCCAAAGTCCAATACTATCTGCCTGGGCTGCTGAGCCGGAGCCAGCTCACCAATTCCGAACGTCCAGGGATTCCTCCCACACCAAAGGTGCTGGCACCAAAAGCTCTTGCTGCTCTTCCAGTATCCAGGCAACTTCAATCACTGCCCCACAAACGCTGGGGCTGTCTCTTTCTGTACTCTCCCAAAGTCTAATACTATCTGCCTGGGCTGCTGAGCCGGAGCCAGCTCACCAATTCTGAACGGCCAAGGATTCCTCCCACACCAAAGGTGCCGGCACCAAAAGCTCTTGCTGCTCTTCCAGTATCCAGGCAACTGAATTCACTGCCCCACAAACGCTGGGGCTGTCTCTTTCTGTACTCTCCCAAAGTCCAATACTAGCTGCCTGGGCTGCTGAGCCGGAGCCAGCTCAGCAATTCCGAACGTCCAGGGATTCCTCCCACACCAAAGGTGCCAGGACAAAAAGCTCTTGCTGCTCTTCCAGTATCCAGGCAACCGCATTCACTGCCCCACAAACGCTGGCGCTGTCTCTTTCTGTACTCTCCCAAAGTCCAATACTATCTGCCTGGGCTGCTGGTCTGGAGCCAGCTCAGCAATTCCGAACGTCCAGGGATTCCTACCACACCAAAGGTGCTGGGGCCAAAAGTTCTTGCTGCTCTTCCAGTATCCAGGCAACCGCATTCACTGCCCCACAAACGCTGGGGCTGTCTCTTTCTGTACTCTCCCAAAGTCCAATATTATCTGCTGTGCGCTGGTCCAGAGCCAACTAGCAATAGCGAATGTCCAGGGATTCCTCCCACACCAAAGGTGCCAAAAACAAAAGCTCTAGCTGCTCTTCCAGTATCCAGGCAACCGCATTCACTGCCCCACAAACGCTGGGGCTGTCTCTTTCTGTACTCTCCCAAAGTCCAATACTATCTGCCTGGGCTGCTGGTCCGGAGCCAGCTCAGCAATTCTGAATGGCCAAGGATTCCTCCCACACCAAAGGTGCCGGCACCAAAAGCTCTTGCTGCTCTTCCAGTATCCAGGCAACCGCATTCACTGCCCCACAAACGCTAGGGCTGTCTCTTTCTGTACTCTCCCAAAGTCCAATACTATCTGCCTGGGCTGCTGAGCCGGAGCCAGCTCAGCAATTCCGAACGTCCAGGGATTCCTCCCACACCAAAGGTGCCAGGACCAAAAGCTCTTGCTGCTCTTCCAGTATCCAGGCAACTACATTTCAGCCACCTCACAGACGCTGGGGCTATCTCTTTCTGTACTCTCCCAAAGTCCAATACTATCTGCCTGGGCTGATGAGCTGGACCCAGCTCAGCAATTCCGGGCGTCCGGGGATTCCTCCCACACCAAAGGTGCCGGCACCAAAAGCTCTTGCTGCTCTTCCAGTATCCAGGCAACTGCATTCACTGCCCCACAAACGCTGCGGCTGTCTCTTTCTGTACTCTCCCAAACTCCAATACTATCTGGTCTGCGCTGGTCCAGAGCCGACTAGCAATAGCGAACGTCCAAGGATTCCTCCCACACCAAAGGTGCCGGCACCAAAAGCTCTTGCTGCTCTTCCAGTATCCAGGCAACCGCATTCACTGCCCCACAAACGCTGGGGCTGTCTCTTTCTGTACTCTCCCAAAGTCCAATACTTGCTGCCTGGTCTGCTGAGCCGGAGCCAGCTCACCAATTCCGAACGTCCAGGGATTCCTCCCACACCAAAGGTGCCGGCACCAAAAGCTCTTGCTGCTCTTCCAGTATCCAGGCAACTTCAATCACTGCCCCACAAACGCTGGGGCTGTCTCTTTCTGTACTCTCCCAAAGTCCAATACTATCTGCCTGGGCTGCTGAGCCGGAGCCAGCTCAGCAATTCCGAACGTCCAGGGATTCCTCCCACACCAAAGGTGCCGGCACCAAAAGCTCTTGCTTATCTTCCAGTATCCAGGCTACCGCATTCACTGCCCCACATACGCTAGGGCTGTCTCTTTCTGTACTCTCCCAAAGTCCAATACTATCTGCCTGGGCTGCTGAGCCGGAGCCAGCTCACCAATTCCGACCGTCCAGGGATTCCTCCCACACCAAAGGTGCCAAAAACAAAAGCTCTTGCTGCTCTTCCAGTATCCAGGCAACCGCATTCACTGCCCCACAAACGCTGGGGCTGTCTCTTTCTGTACTCTCCCAAAGTCCAATACTATCTGCCTGGGCTGCTGGTCTGGAGCCAGCTCAGCAATTCCGAACGTCCAGGGATTCCTCCCACACCAAAGGTGCTGGGGCCAAAAGTTCTTGCTGCTCTTCCAGTATCGAGGCAACCGCATTCACTGCCCCACAAACGCTGGGGCTGTCTCTTTCTCTACTCTCCCAAAGTCCAATAATATCTGCTGTGCGCTGGTCCAGAGCCAACTAGCAATAGCGAATGTCCAGGGATTCCTCCCACACCAAAGGTGCCGGCACCAAAAGCTCTTGCTGCTCTTCCAGTATCCAGGCAACCGCATTCACTGCCCCACAAACGCTGGGGCTGTCTCTTTCTGTACTCTCCCAAAGTCCAATAATATCTACTGTGCGCTGGTCCAGAGCCAACTAGCAATAGCGAACGTCCAAGGATTCCTCCCACACCAAAGGTGCCGGCACCAAAAGCTCTTGCTGCTCTTCCAGTATCCAGGCAACCGCATTCACTGCCCCACAAACGCTGGGGCTGTCTCTTTCTGTACTCTCCCAAAGTCCAATACTTGCTGCCTGGTCTGCTGAGCCGGATCCAGCTCAGCAATTCTGAACGGCCAAGGATTCCTCCCACACCAAAGGTGCCGACACCAAAAGCTCTTCCTGCTCTTCCAGTATCCAGGCAACTGCATTCACTGCCCCACAAACGCTGGGGCTGTCTCTTTCTGTACTCTCCCAAAGTCCAATACTATCTGCCTGGGCTGCTGAGCCGGAGCCAGCTCAGCAATTCCCGACGCCCAGGGATTCCTCCGACACCAAAGCTGCCAAAAACAAAAGCTCACCTGCTCTTCCAGTATCCAGGCTACCGCATTCACTGCCCCACAAACGCTAGGGCTTTGTCTCTTTCTGTGTACTCTCCCAAGATGTCCAATACTATCTGCCTGGGCTGCTGAGCCGGAGCCAACAGCCATTCAGACAATCCAGGGATTCCTCCCACACCAAAGGTGCCAGGACCAAAAGATCTTGCTGCTCTTCCAGTATCCAGGCAACCGCATTTCACTGCCCCACAAACGCTAGGGCTGTCTCTTTCTGTACTCTCCCAAAGTCCAATACTATCTGCCTGGGCTGATGAGCTGGAGCCAGCTCAGCAATTCCGAACGTCCAGGGATTCCTCCCACACCACAGGTGCCGGCACCAAAAGCTCTTGCTGCTCTTCCAGTATCCAGGCAACCGCATTCACTGCCCCACAAACGCTGGGGCTGTCTCTTTCTCCTACTCCCTCCCAAAGTCCAATATCTAGCTGCCTGCGCTGGTCAGCCGGAGCCAACTCAGCAATTAGGAATGTCCAGGGATTCCTCCCACACCAAAGGTGCCGGCACCAAAAGCTCTGCCCTTGTCTTCCAGTATCCAAACCCAACCGCATTCACCCACAAACGCTGGGGCTGTCTCTCCCTGTACTCTCTGAAGTCTAATACCATCTGCCTGGGCTGCTGGTCAGACAGCTCAGCAGCAATTCTAGGCTTGACCAAAGTTCTCACACTGCAAGATTACCGAAACACCAAAAGTTCTTGCTGCTCTTCCAGTATCCAGGCAACTGCATTCACTGCCCCACAAACGCTGGGGCTGTCTCTTTCTATACTCTCCCAAAGTCCAATAATATCTGCTGTGCGCTGGTCCAGAGCCGACTAGCAATAGCGAACGTCCAAGGATTCCTCCCACACCAAAGGTGCCGGCACCAAAAGCTCTTGCTGCTCTTCCAGTATCCAGGCAACCGCATTCACTGCCCCACAAACGCTGGGGCTGTCTCTTTCTGTACTCTCCCAAAGTCCAATACTTGCTGCCTGGTCTGCTGAGCCGGAGCCAGCTCACCAATTCCGAACGTCCAGGGATTCCTCCCACACCAAAGGTGCCGGCACCAAAAGCTCTTGCTGCTCTTCCAGTATCCAGGCAACTTCAATCACTGCCCCACAAACGCTGGGGCTGTCTCTTTCTGTACTCTCCCAAAGTCCAATACTATCTGCCTGGGCTGCTGAGCCGGAGCCAGCTCAGCAATTCTGAACGGCCAAGGATTCCTCCCACACCAAAGGTGCCGGCACCAAAAGCTCTTGCTGCTCTTCCAGTATCCAGGCAACCGCATTCACTGCCCCACAAACGCTGGGGCTGTCTCTTTCTGTACTCTCCCAAAGTCCAATACTATCGGCCTGGGCTGCTGAGCCGGAGCCAGCTCAGCAATTCCGAACGTCCAGGGATTCCTCCCACACCAAAGGTGCCAGCACCAAAAGCTCTTGCTGCTCTTCCAGTATCCAGGCTACCGCATTCACTGCCCCACATACGCTAAGTCTTGTCTCTTTCTGGTCTCCCGAAGTCCAATACTATCTGCCTGGGCTGCTGAGCCGGAGCCAGCTCAGCAATTCCGAACGTCCAGGGATTCCTCCCACACCACAGGTTCCGGGACCAAAAGGTCTTGCTGCTCTTCCAGTATCCAGGCAACCGCATTCACTGCCACACAAACGCTGAGGCTGTCTCTTTCTCTACTCTCCCAAAGTCTAATACTATCTTCCTGGGCTGCTGAGCCGGAGCCAGCTCAGCAATTCTGAATGGCCAAGGATTCCTCCCACACCAAAGGTGCCGGCACCAAAAGCTCTTGCTGCTCTTCCAGTATCCAGGCAACTGCATTCACTGCCCCACAAACGCTGGGGCTGTCTCTTTCTGTACTCTCCCAAAGTCCAATAGCCATCTGCCTGTCTGCAGCTGAGTCAGAGCCAGATCAGCAATATGGAACGTCCAAGGATTCCTCCCACACCAAAGGTGCCGGGAGCAAAAGCTCTTGCTGCTCTTCCAATCCCTCCAGGCAACCGCATTCACTGCCCCACAAACGCTGGGGCTGTCTACTCTGTACTCTCCCAAAGTCCAATACTTGCTGCCTGGGCTGCTGAGCCGGAGCCAGCTCCTTGATTCCGAACGTCAAGGGATTCCTCCCACACCAATGGTGCCGGCACCAAAAGCTCTTGCCCTTTCTTCCAGTATCCAGGCAACTGCATTCACTGCCCCACAAACGCTGGCAGCAGGCTGTCTCTTTCTGTACTCTCCCAAAGTCTATTACCTAGCTGCCTGGGCTGCTGAGTCGGAGCCAGCTCAGCAATTCTGAACGGCCAAGGATTCCTCCCACACCAAAGGTGCCGGCACCAAAAGCTCTTGCTGTCGCTGAGTATCCAGACGACTGGATTCACTGCCCCACAGACGCTGGGGCTGGCTGTCTCTCTGTACTCTCCCAAGGTCCAATACTATCTGCCTGGGCTGCTGAGCAGGAGCTAGCTCAGCAATTCCGGGAACGTCCAGGGATTCCTCCCACCGCAAAGGTGCCAGCACCAAAAGCTCTTGCTGCTCTTCCAGTATCCAGGCAACCATATTCACTGCCCCACAAACGCTGTTGCTTTCTCTTTCTGTACTCTCCCAAGATCCAATACTATCTGCCTGGGCTGCTGGTCTGGAGCCAGCTCAGCAGTTCAGCGAACGTCCAGGGATTCCTCCCACACCAAGGGTGCTGAGGCCAAAAGTTCTTGCTGCTCTTCCAGTGTCCAGGCAACAGCACGTCACTGCCCCACAAACGCTGGGGCTGGCATACTGCTCTCTACTCTCCCAAAGTCCAATATGGCATCTGCTCTTTGCTGAGTCAGAGCCAACTCAGCAATAGCGAATGTCCAGGGATTCCTCCCACACCAGAGGTGCCGGCACCAAAAGCTCTTATATCTTCCAGTATCCAGGCAACCCGCATTCACTGCCCCACAAACGCTGGGGCTGTCTCTTTCTGTGCTCTCCCAAAGTCCAATAATATCTTCTGTGCTGCTGGTCCAGAGCTACAGGCTAACCAATAGCGAACGTCCAAGGATTCCTCCCACACCAAAGGTGCCGGCACCAAAAGCTCTTGCTGCTCTTCCAGTATCCAGGCAACTGCATTCACTGCCCCACAAACGCTGGGGCTGTCTCTTTCTGTACTCTCCCAAACTCCAATACTTGCTGCCTGGTCTGCTGAGCCGGATCCAGCTCAGCAATTCTGAACGGCCAGGGATTCCTCCCACACCAAAGGTGCCGGCACCAAAAGCTCTTGCTGCTCTTCCAGTATCCAGGCAACTGAATTCACTGCCCCACAAACGCTGCGGCTGTCTCTTTCTGTACTCTCCCAAAGTCCAATACTATCTGCCTGGGCTGCTGAGCCGGAGCCAGCTCACCAATTCCGAACGTCCAGGGATTCCTCCCATGAGGTGCCGGCACCAAAAGCTCTTGCTGCTCTTCCAGTAACCAGGCTACCCGCATTCACTGCCCCACATACCTTCTGACTGTGTCTCTTTCTGTACTCTCCCAAAGTCCAATACTATCTGCCTGGACACTGAGCCGGAGCCAATGCAATTCCAGGCGATCCAGGGATTCCTCCCACACCAAAGGTGCCAGCACTAAAAGCTCTTGCTGCTCTTCCAGTATCCAGGCAACCGCATTCACTGCCCCACAAACGCTGGGGCTGTCTCTTTCTGTACTCTCCCAAAGTCCAATACTAGCTGCCTGGGCTGCTGGTCGGGAGCCAGCCCAGCAGTAGCGAACGTCCAGGGATTCCTCCCACTCCACAGGTGCCGTGACCAAAAGTTCTTGCTGCTCTTCCAGTATCCAGGCCTTCACATTCACACCCCACAAACGCTGCAGGGCTGTCTCTTTCTCTACTCTCCCAAAGTCCAATACTAGCTGTCTGGGCTGCTGTGCACACTGGTCAGGCTCAGCAATTGCGAATGTCCAGCGATTCCTCCCACACCAAAGGTGCCGGCACCAAAAGCTCTTGCTGCTCTTCCAGTATCCAGGCAGCCGCATTCACTGCCCCACAAACGCTGGGGCTGTCTCTTCCTGGACTCTCCCAAACTCCAATACTATCTGCCAGGGCACTGAGCCGGAGCCAGCTCACCAATTCCGAACGTCCAGGGATTCCTCCCACACCAAAGGTGCCGGCACCAAAAGCTCTTGCTGCTCTTCCAGTATCCAGGCAACCGCATTCACTGCCCCACAGATGCCTGGGCTATCTCTTTCTGTACTCTCCCAAAGTCCAATACTATCTGCCTGGGCTGCTGAGCCGGAGCCCGCTCAGCAATTCCGAACGTCCAGGGATTCCTCCCACACCAAAGGTTTTAAGGACAAAAGCTCTTGCTGCTCTTCCAGTATCCAGGCAACCGCATTCACTGCCCCACAAACACTGGGGCTGTCTCTTTCTGTACTCTCCCAAAGTCCAATACTAGCTGCCTGGGCTGCTGAGCTGGAGCCCACTCACCAATTCCGAACGTCCAAGGATTCCCCCCACACCAAAGGTGCCGGCACCAAAAGCTCTTGCTGCTCTTCCAGTATCCAGGCAACCGCATTCACTGCCCCACAAACGCTGGGGCTGTCTCTTTCTATACTCTCCCAAAGTCCAATAATATCTTCTGTGCGCTGGTCCAGAGCCGACTAGCAATAGCGAACATCCAGGGATTCCTCCCACACCAAGGTGCCGGCAGCAAAAGCTCTTGCTGCTCTTCCAGTATCCAGGCAACTGCATTCACTGCCCCCCAAGTGCTGGGGCTGTCTCTTTCTGTACTCTCCCGGAAGTGTCACTTGCTGCCTGGTCTGCTGAGCCGGATCCAGCTCAGCAATTCCCGAGCAGCCAGGGATTCCTCCCACACCAAAGGTACAGCCTGCACCAAAAGCTCTTGCTGCTCTTCCAGTATCCAGGCAGCTGAATTCACTGCCCCACAAATGCCAGAACTGTATAACTCTGTACTCTCCCAAAGTCCAATACTATCTGCCTGGGCTGCAGAGCCGGAGCCAGCTCACCAATTCCGAACGTCCAGGGATTCCTCCCACACCAAAGGTGCCGGCACCAAAAGCTCTTGCTGCTCTTCCAGTATCCAGGCTACCGCATTCACTGCCCCACAATCGCTAGGGCCTGTCTCTGCTCTGTACTCTCCCCAAGTCCAATACTATCTGCCTGGGCTGCTGAGCCGGAGCCAGCTCAGCTGGTCCGAACGTCCAGGGATTCCTCCCACACCAAAGGTGCGCAGCACCAAAGCTCTTGCCTGCTCTTCCAAGTATCCAGGCAACCGCATTCACTGCCCCACAAACGCTGCGGCTGTCTCTTTCTCTACTCTCCCAAAGTCCAATGCAACTAGCTGCCTGGGCTGCTGAGCCGGAGCCAGCTCAGCAAATTCAGAACGTCCAGGGATTCCTTCCAAACGAAAGGTGCCGGCACCAAAAGCTCTTGCTGCTCTTCCAGTATCCAGGCAACCGCATTCACTGCCCCACAAACGCTGGGGCTGTCTCTTTCTCTACTCTCCCAAAGTCCAATACTATCTGCCTGGGCTGCTGAGCCGGAGCCAGCTCAGCAATTCCGAAGGTCCAGGGATTCCTCCGACACGAAAGGTGCCGGCACCAAAAGCTCTTGCTGCTCTTCCAGTATCCAGGCAACCGCATTCACTGCCCCACAAAAGCTGGGGCTGTCTCTTTCTGTACTCTCCCAAAGTCCAATATTATCTGCTGTGCGCTGGTCCAGAGCCAACTAGCAATAGCGAACGTCCAGGGATTCCTCCCACACCAAAGGTGCCGGCACCAAAAGCTCTAGCTGCTCTTCCAGTATCCAGACAACCGCATTCACTGCCCCACAAACACTGCGGCTGTCTCTTTCTGTACTCTCCCAAAGTCCAATACTATCTGCCCGGGCTGCTGAGCCGGAGCCAGCTCAGCAATTCTGAACGTCCAGGGATTCCTCCCACACCAAAGGTGCCGGGACCAAAAGCTCTTGCTGCTCTTCCAGTATCCAGGCAACTGCATTCACTGCCCCACATATGCTGCGGCTGTCTCTTTCTGTACTCTCCCAAAGTCCAATACTATCTGCCTGGGCTGCTGAGCCGGAGCCAGCTCACCAATTCCGAACGTCCAGGGATTCCTCCCACACCAAAGGTGCCGGCACCAAAAGCTCTTGCTGCTCTTCCAGTATCCAGGCAACCGCATTCACTGCCCCACAAACACTGGGGCTGTCTCTTTCTGTACTCTCCCAAAGTCCAATACTATCTGCCTGGGCTGCTGAGCCGGCTCTAGCTTATACCAATTCCGAACGTCCAGGGATTCCTCCCACACCAAAGGTGCCGGCACCAAAAGCTCTAGCTGCTCTTCCAGTATCCAGGCAACCGCATTCACTGCCCCACAAACGCTGGGGCTGTCTCTTTCTGCACTCTCCCAAAGTCCAATACTATCTGCCTGGGCCAAGCTGAGCCGGGAGCCACCCTCAGCAATTCCGAACGTCCAGCGATTCCTCCCACACCAAAGGTGCCGGCACCAAAAGCTCTTGCTGCTCTTCCGGTATCCAGGCAACTGCATTCACTGCCCCACACAATCGCTGGGGCTGTCTCTTTCTGTACTCTCCCAAAGTCCAATACTATCTGCCTGGGCTGCTGGTCCGGAGCCACCTCAGCAATTCCGAACGTCCCAGGGATTCCTCCCCACACCAAAGGTGCCGGGCACCAAAAGCTCTTGCTGCTCTTCCAGTATCCAGGCAACTGCATTCACTGCCCCAAGCATATGCTGCGTGCTGTCTCTCTCTGTATTCTCCCAAAGTCCAATACTATCTGCCTGGGCTGCTGAGCCGGAGCCAGCTCACCAATTCCGACCGTCCAGGGATTCCTCCCACACCAAAGGTGCACCAAAACCAAAAATGCTCTTGCTGTTTCTTCCAGTATCCAGGCAACCGCATTCACTGCCCCACAAAACGCTGGGGCTGTCTCTTTCTGTACTCTCCCAAAGTCCAATACTATCTGCTTGGGCCGCCGAGCAGGAGCCAACTCAGCAAATCCGAACGTCCAGGGATTCCTCCCACACCAAAGGTGACGGCACCAAAAGCTCTTGCTGCTCTTCCAAGTATCCAGGCAACCGCATTTCACTGCCCCACAAACGCTGGGGCTGTCCTCTTTCTCTACTCCTCCCAAAGTCCAATACTAGCGTGCTCTGGGCTGCTGAGCCGGGGCCAGCTCACCAATTCCGAACGTCCAGGGGATTCCTCCCACACCAAAGGTGCCGGCACCAAAAGCTCTTGCTGCTCTTCCAGTATCCAGGCAACCGCATTCACTGCCCCACAAACGCTGGGGCTGTCTCTTTTTGTACTCTCCCAAAGTCCAATACTACTTGCCTGGGCCGCTTAGCCGGAGCCAGCTCAACAATTCCGAACGTCCAGGGATTCCTCCACACCAAAGGTGCCGGCACAAAAGTTCTTGCTGCTCTTCCAGTATCAGGCAACTGCATTCTGCCCCAAGCCTTTGGGGCTGTCTCTCTACTCTCCAAAGTGCAATACTAGCTGCTGTGCACTGGTCCAGACATTAGCAATAGCGAACGTCCAAAGTTACACCACCAAAGATTACTGACACCAAAGCTCTTGCTGCTCTTCCAGTATTCCAGGCAACCGCATTCACTGCCCCACAAACGCTGGGGCTGCTCTCTTTCTGTACTCTCCCAAAGTCCAATACTTGCTGCCTGGGCTGCTGAGCTCCAGAGCCAGCCTGCCACCAATTCCCGAACGTCCAGGGGATTCCTCCCACGGACCAAAGGAGCCGGCACCAAAAGCTCTTGCTGCTCTTCCAGTATCCAGGCAACTGCATTCACTGCCCCACAAACGCTGGGGCTGTCTCTTTCTGTACTCTCCTAAAGTCCAATACTATCTGCCTGGGCTGCTGAGCCGGAGCCTTAGCTTATAGCAGATTCTCGAACGTCCAAGGATTCCTCCCAAAGCAAAGGTGCCGGCACCAAAAGCTCTTGCTGCTCTTCCAGAATCCAGGCAACTGCATTCACTGCCCCACAAACGCTGGGGCTGTCTCTTTCTGTACTCTCCCAAAGTCCAATACTATCTGCCTGGGGCACACTGCTGGAGCCGGAGCTCAGCTCAGCAATTCCGAACGTCCAGGGATTCCTCCCACACCAAAGGTGCCAGGACCAAAAGCTCTTGCTGCTCTTCCAGTATCCAGGCAACCGCATTCACTGCCCCACAAACGCTGGGGCTGTCTCTTTCTGTACTCTCCCAAAGTCCAATACTATCTGCCTGGGCTGCTGAGCTGGAGCCAGCTCACCAATTCCGAACGTCCAGGGATTCCTCCCACACCAAAGGTGCCGGCACCAAAAGCTCTTGCTGCTCTTCCAGTATCCAGGCAACCGCATTCACTGCCCCACAAACGCTGGGGCTGTCTCTTTCTCTACTCTCCCAAAGTCCAATATTATCTGCTGTGCGCTGGTCCAGAGCCAACTAGCAATAGCGAACGTCCAGGGATTCCTCCCACACCAAAGGTGCCGGCACCAAAAGCTCTTGCTGCTCTTCCAGTATCCAGGCAACCGCATTCACTGCCCCACAAACGCTGGGGCTGTCTCTTTCTGTACTCTCCCAAAGTCCAATACTATCTGCCTGGGCTGCTGAGCCGGAGCCAGCTCAGCAATTCTGAACGTCCAGGGATTCCTCCCACACCAAAGGTGCCGGCACCAAAAGCTCTTGCTGCTCTTCCAGTATCCAGGCAACTGCATTCACTGCCCCACAAACGCTGGGGCTGTCTCTTTCTGTACTCTCCCAAAGTCCAATACTATCTGCCTGGGCTGCTGAGCCGGAGCCAGCTCAGCAATTCTGAACGTCCAAGGATTCCTCCCACACCAAAGGTGCCGGCACCAAAAGCTCTTGCTGCTCTTCCAGTATCCAGGCAACTGCATTCACTGCCCCACAAACGCTGGGGCTGTCTCTTTCTGTACTCTCCCAAAGTCCAATACTATCTGCCTGGGCTGCTGAGCCGGAGCCAGCTCACCAATTCCGAATGTCCAGGGATTCCTCCCACACCAAAGGTGCCAAAAACAAAAGCTCTTGCTGCTCTTCCAGTATCCAGGCAACCGCATTCACTGCCCCACAAACGCTGGGGCTGTCTCTTTCTGTACTCTCCCAAAGTCCAATACTATCTGCCTGGGCTGCTGAGCCGGAGCCAGCTCAGCAATTCCGAACGTCCAGGGATTCCTCCCACACCAAAGGTGCCGGCACCAAAAGCTCTTGCTGCTCTTCCAGTATCCAGGCAACCGCATTCACTGCCCCACAAACGCTGGGGCTGTCTCTTTCTGTACTCTCCCAAAGTCCAATACTATCTGCCTGGGCTGCTGGTCCAGAGCCAGCTCAGCAATTCCGAACGTCCAGGGATTCCTCCCACACCAAAGGTGCCGGCACCAAAAGCTCTTGCTGCTCTTCCAGTATCCAGGCAACCGCATTCACTGCCCCACAAACGCTGGGGCTGTCTCTTTCTGTACTCTCCCAAAGTCCAATACTATCTGCCTGGGCTGCTGAGCCGGAGCCAGCTCACCAATTCCGAATGTCCAGGGATTCCTCCCACACCAAAGGTGCCGGCACCAAAAGCTCTTGCTGCTCTTCCAGTATCCAGGCAACCGCATTCACTGCCCCACAAACGCTGGGGCTGTCTCTTTCTGTACTCTCCCAAAGTCCAATACTATGCCTGGGCTGCTGAGCCGGAGCCAGCTCAGCAATTCCGAACGTCCAGGGATTCCTCCCACACCAAAGGTGCCAGGACCAAAAGCTCTTGCTGCTCTTCCAGTATCCAGGCAATCGCATTCACTGCCCCACAAACGCTGGGGCTGTCTCTTTCTGTACTCTCCCAAAGTCCAATACTATCTGCCTGGGCTGCTGAGCCGGAGCCAGCTCAGCAATTCCGAACGTCCAGGGATTCCTCCCACACCAAAGGTGCCGGGACCAAAAGCTCTTGCTGCTCTTCCAGTATCCAGGCAACCGCATTCACTGCCCCACAAACGCTGGGGCTGTCTCTTTCTGTACTCTCCCAAAGTCCAATACTATCTGCCTGGGCTGCTGAGCCAGAGCCAACTAGCAATAGCGAACGTCCAGGGATTCCTCCCACACCAAAGGTGCCGGCACCAAAAGCTCTTGCTGCTCTTCCAGTATCCAGGCAACCGCATTCACTGCCCCACAAACGCTGGGGCTGTCTCTTTCTGTACTCTCCCAAAGTCCAATACTGGCTGCCTGGGCTGCTGAGCCGGAGCCAGCTCAGCAATTCCGAACGTCCAGGGATTCCTCCCACACCAAAGGTGCCGGCACCAAAAGCTCTTGCTGCTCTTCCAGTATCCAGGCACCTTCAATCACTGCCCCACAAACGCTGGGGCTGTCTCTTTCTGCACTCTCCCAAAGTCCAATACTATCTGCCTGGGCTGCTGAGCCGGCTCTAGCTTATACCAATTCCGAACGTCCAGGGATTCCTCCCACACCAAAGGTGCCGGGACCAAAAGCTCTTGCTGCTCTTCCAGTATCCAGGCAACCGCATTCACTGCCCCACAAACGCTGGGGCTGTCTCTTTCTTTACTCTCCCAAAGTCCAATACTATCTGCCTGGGCTGCTGAGCCGGAGCCAGCTCAGCAATTCCGAACGTCCAGGGATTCCTCCCACACCAAAGGTGCCGGCACCAAAAGCTCTTGCTGCTCTTCCAGTATCCAGGCAACCGCATTCACTGCCCCACAAACGCTGGGGCTGTCTCTTTCTGTACTCTCCCAAAGTCCAATACTATCTGCCTGGGCTGCTGGTCTGGAGCCAGCTCAGCAATTCCGAACGTCCAGGGATTCCTCCCACACCAAAGGTGCTGGGGCCAAATGTTCTTGCTGCTCTTCCAGTATCCAGGCAACCGCATTCACTGCCCCACAAACGCTGGGGCTGTCTCTTTCTGTACTCTCCCAAAGTCCAATACTTGCTGCCTGGGCTGCTGAGCCGGAGCCAGCTCAGCAATTCCGAACGTCCAGGGATTCCTCCCACACCAAAGGTGCCGGCACCAAAAGCTCTTGCTGCTCTTCCAGTATCCAGGCAACCGCATTCACTGCCCCACAAACGCTGGGGCTGTCTCTTTCTGTACTCTCCCAAAGTCCAATACTATCTGCCTGGGCTGCTGAGCCGGAGCCAGCTCACCAATTCCGAACGTCCAAGGATTCCTCCCACACCAAAGGTGCCGGCACCAAAAGCTCTTGCTGCTCTTCCAGTATCCAGGCAACCGCATTCACTGCCCCACAAACGCTGGGGCTGTCTCTTTCTGTACTCTCCCAAAGTCCAATACTTGCTGCCTGGTCTGCTGAGCCGGATCCAGCTCAGCAATTCTGAACGGCCAAGGATTCCTCCCACACCAAAGGTGCCGGCACCAAAAGCTCTTGCTGCTCTTCCAGTATCCAGGCAACTGTATTCACTGCCCCACAAACGCTGGGGCTGTCTCTTTCTGTACTCTCCCAAAGTCCAATACTATCTGCCTGGGCTGCTGAGCCGGAGCCAGCTCACCAATTCCGAACGTCCAGGGATTCCTCCCACACCAAAGGTGCCCAAACCAAAAGCTCTTGCTGCTCTTCCAGTATCCAGGCAACCGCATTCACTGCCCCACAAACGCTGGGGCTGTCTCTTTCTGTACTCTCCCAAAGTCCAATACTATCTGCCTGGGCTGCTGAGCCGGAGCCAGCTCAGCAATTCCGAACGTCCAGGGATTCCTCCCACACCAAAGGTGCCGGCACCAAAAGCTCTTGCTGCTCTTCCAGTATCCAGCAACTGCATTCACTGCCCCACAAACGCTGGGGCTGTCTCTTTCTGCACTCTCCCAAAGTCCAATACTATCTGCCTGGGCTGCTGAGCCGGAGCCAGCTCAGCAATTCCGAACGTCCAGGGATTCCTCCCACACCAAAGGTGCCGGCACCAAAAGCTCTTGCTGCTCTTCCAGTATCCAGGCAACCGCATTCACTGCCCCACAAACGCTGGGGCTGTCTCTTTCTCTACTCTCCCAAAGTCCAATACTATCTGCCTGGGCTGCTGGTCCGGAGCCAGCTCAGCAATAGCGAATGTCCAGGGATTCCTCCCACACCAAAGGTGCCGGCACCAAAAGCTCTTGCTGCTCTTCCAGTATCCAGGCAACCGCATTCACTGCCCCACAAACGCTGGGGCTGTCTCTTTCTGTACTCTCCCAAAGTCCAATACTATCTGCCTGGGCTGCTGAGCCGGAGCCAGCTCACCAATTCCGAACGTCCAGGGATTCCTCCCACACCAAAGGTGCCGGCACCAAAAAGCTCTTGCTGCTCTTCCAGTATCCAGGCAACCGCATTCACTGCCCCACAAACGCTGGGGCTGTCTCTTTCTGTACTCTCCCAAAGTCCAATACTATCTGCCTGGGCTGCTGGTCCGGAGCCAGCTCAGCAATTCCGAACGTCCAGGGATTCCTCCCACACCAAAGGTGCCGGCACCAAAAGCTCTTGCTGCTCTTCCAGTATCCAGGCAACCGCATTCACTGCCCCACAAACGCTGGGGCTGTCTCTTTCTGTACTCTCCCAAAGTCCAATACTATCTGCCTGGGCTGCTGAGCCGGAGCCAGCTCAGCAATTCCGAACGTCCAGGGATTCCTCCCACACCAAAGGTGCCAGCACCAAAAGCTCTTGCTGCTCTTCCAGTATCCAGGCAACCGCATTCACTGCCCCACAAACGCTGGGGCTGTCTCTTTCTGTACTCTCCCAAAGTCCAATACTATCTGCCTGGGCTGCTGAGCCGGAGCCAGCTCAGCAATTCCGAACGTCCAGGGATTCCTCCCACACCAAAGGTGCCGGCACCAAAGCTCTTGCTGCTCTTCCAGTATCCAGGCAACCGCATTCACTGCCCCACAAACGCTGGGGCTGTCTCTTTCTGTACTCTCCCAAAGTCCAATACTATCTGCCTGGGCTGCTGAGCCGGAGCCAGCTCACCAATTCCGAACGTCCAGGGATTCCTCCCACACCAAAGGTGCCAAAACCAAAAGCTCTTGCTGCTCTTCCAGTATCCAGGCAACCGCATTCACTGCCCCACAAACGCTGGGGCTGTCTCTTTCTGTACTCTCCCAAAGTCCAATACTATCTGCCTGGGCTGCTGAGCCGGAGCCAGCTCAGCAATTCCGAACGTCCAGGGATTCCTCCCACACCAAAGGTGCCGGCACCAAAAGCTCTTGCTGCTCTTCCAGTATCCAGGCAACCGCATTCACTGCCCCACAAACGCTGGGGCTGTCTCTTTCTCTACTCTCCCAAAGTCCAATACTAGCTGCCTGGGCTGCTGAGCCGGAGCCAGCTCAGCAATTCTGAACGTCCAAGGATTCCTCCCACACCAAAGGTGCCGGCACCAAAAGCTCTTGCTGCTCTTCCAGTATCCAGGCAACCGCATTCACTGCCCCACAAACGCTGGGGCTGTCTCTTTCTGTACTCTCCCAAAGTCCAATACTATCTGCCTGGGCTGCTGAGCCGGAGCCAGCTCAGCAATTCTGAACGTCCAGGGATTCCTCCCACACCAAAGGTGCCGGCACCAAAAGCTCTTGCTGCTCTTCCAGTATCCAGGCAACTGCATTCACTGCCCCACAAACGCTGGGGCTGTCTCTTTCTGTACTCTCCCAAAGTCCAATACTATCTGCCTGGGCTGCTGAGCCGGAGCCAGCTCACCAATTCCGAACGTCCAGGGATTCCTCCCACACCAAAGGTGCCGGCACCAAAAGCTCTTGCTGCTCTTCCAGTATCCAGGCAACCGCATTCACTGCCCCACAAACGCTGGGGCTGTCTCTTTCTGTACTCTCCCAAAGTCCAATACTATCTGCCTGGGCTGCTGAGCCGGAGCCAGCTCACCAATTCCGAACGTCCAGGGATTCCTCCCACACCAAAGGTGCCAAAAACAAAAGCTCTTGCTGCTCTTCCAGTATCCAGGCAACTGCATTCACTGCCCCACAAACGCTGGGGCTGTCTCTTTCTCTACTCTCCCAAAGTCCAATACTATCTGCCTGGGCTGCTGAGCCGGAGCCAGCTCAGCAATTCCGAACGTCCAGGGATTCCTCCCACACCAAAGGTGCCGGCACCAAAAGCTCTTGCTGCTCTTCCAGTATCCAGGCAACCGCATTCACTGCCCCACAAACGCTGGGGCTGTCTCTTTCTGTACTCTCCCAAAGTCCAATACTATCTGCCTGGGCTGCTGAGCCGGAGCCAGCTCAGCAATTCCGAACGTCCAGGGATTCCTCCCACACCAAAGGTGCCGGGACCAAAAGCTCTTGCTGCTCTTCCAGTATCCAGGCAACCGCATTCACTGCCCCACAAACGCTGGGGCTGTCTCTTTCTGTACTCTCCCAAAGTCCAATACTAGCTGCCTGGGCTGCTGAGCCGGAGCCAGCTCACCAATTCCGAACGTCCAGGGATTCCTCCCACACCAAAGGTGCCGGCACCAAAAGCTCTTGCTGCTCTTCCAGTATCCAGGCAACTGCATTCACTGCCCCACAAACGCTGGGGCTGTCTCTTTCTGTACTCTCCCAAAGTCCAATACTACCTGCCTGGGCTGCTGAGCCGGAGCCAGCTCACCAATTCCGAACGTCCAGGGATTCCTCCCACACCAAAGGTGCCGGCACCAAAAGCTCTTGCTGCTCTTCCAGTATCCAGGCAACCGCACTCACTGCCCCACAAACGCTGGGGCTGTCTCTTTCTGTACTCTCCCAAAGTCCAATACTATCTGCCTGGGCTGCTGAGCCGGAGCCAGCTCAGCAATTCTGAATGGCCAAGGATTCCTCCCACACCAAAGGTGCCGGCACCAAAAGCTCTTGCTGCTCTTCCAGTATCCAGGCAACCGCATTCACTGCCCCACAAACGCTGGGGCTGTCTCTTTCTGTACTCTCCCAAAGTCCAATACTATCTGCCTGGGCTGCTGAGCCGGAGCCAGCTCACCAATTCCGAACGTCCAGGGATTCCTCCCACACCAAAGGTGCCGGCACCAAAAGCTCTTGCTGCTCTTCCAGTATCCAGGCAACCGCATTCACTGCCCCACAAACGCTAGGGCTGTCTCTTTCTGTACTCTCCCAAAGTCCAATACTATCTGCCTGGGCTGCTGAGCCGGAGCCAGCTCAGCAATTCCGAACGTCCAGGGATTCCTCCCACACCAAAGGTGCCGGCACCAAAAGCTCTTGCTGCTCTTCCAGTATCCAGGCAACCGCATTCACTGCCCCACAAACGCTGGGGCTGTCTCTTTCTGTACTCTCCCAAAGTCCAATACTATCTGCCTGGGCTGCTGGTCTGGAGCCAGCTCAGCAATAGCGAACGTCCAGGGATTCCTCCCACACCAAAGGTGCCGGCACCAAAAGCTCTTGCTGCTCTTCCAGTATCCAGGCAACCGCATTCACTGCCCCACAAACGCTGGGGCTGTCTCTTTCTCTACTCTCCCAAAGTCCAATACTATCTGCCTGGGCTGCTGGTCCGGAGCCAGCTCAGCAATTCCGAACGTCCAGGGATTCCTCCCACACCAAAGGTGCCGGCACCAAAAGCTCTTGCTGCTCTTCCAGTATCCAGGCAACCGCATTCACTGCCCCACAAACGCTGGGGCTGTCTCTTTCTGTACTCTCCCAAAGTCCAATACTATCTGCCTGGGCTGCTGAGCCGGAGCCAGCTCACCAATTCCGAACGTCCAGGGATTCCTCCCACACCAAAGGTGCCGGCACCAAAAGCTCTTGCTGCTCTTCCAGTATCCAGGCAACCGCATTCACTGCCCCACAAACGCTGGGGCTGTCTCTTTCTGTACTCTCCCAAAGTCCAATACTATCTGCCTGGGCTGCTGAGCCGGAGCCAGCTCAGCAATTCCGAACGTCCAGGGATTCCTCCCACACCAAAGGTGCCGGCACCAAAAGCTCTTGCTGCTCTTCCAGTATCCAGGCAACCGCATTCACGGCCCCACAAAACGCTGGGGCTGTCTTTTTTCTGTACTCTCCCAAAGTCCAATACTATCTGCTTGGGCTGCTGAGCCGGAGCCAGCTCAGCAATTCCGAACGTCCAGGGATTCCTCCCACACCAAAGGTGCCGGGACCAAAAGCTCTTGCTGCTCTTCCAGTATCCAGGCAACCGCATTCACTGCCCCACAAACGCTGGGGCTGTCTCTTTCTGTACTCTCCCAAAGTCCAATACTATCTGCCTGGGCTGCTGAGCCGGAGCCAGCTCAGCAATAGCGAACGTCCAGGGATTCCTCCCACACCAAAGGTGCCGGCACCAAAAGCTCTTGCTGCTCTTCCAGTATCCAGGCAACTGCATTCACTGCCCCACAAACGCTGGGGCTGTCTCTTTCTCTACTCTCCCAAAGTCCAATACTAGCTGCCTGGGCTGCTGAGCCGGAGCCAGCTCAGCAATTCCGAACGTCCAGGGATTCCTCCCACACCAAAGGTGCCGGCACCAAAAGCTCTTGCTGCTCTTCCAGTATCCAGGCAACCGCATTCACTGCCCCACAAACGCTGGGGCTGTCTCTTTCTGTACTCTCCCAAAGTCCAATACTAGCTGCCTGGGCTGCTGAGCCGGAGCCAGCTCAGCAATTCCGAACGTCCAGGGATTCCTCCCACACCAAAGGTGCCCAAACCAAAAGCTCTTGCTGCTCTTCCAGTATCCAGGCAACCGCATTCACTGCCCCACAAACGCTGGGGCTGTCTCTTTCTGTACTCTCCCAAAGTCCAATACTATCTGTCTGGGCTGCTGAGCCGGAGCCAGCTCAGCAATTCCGAACGTCCAGGGATTCCTCCCACACCAAAGGTGCCGGCACCAAAAGCTCTTGCTGCTCTTCCAGTATCCAGGCAACCGCATTCACTGCCCCACAAACGCTGGGGCTGTCTCTTTCTGTACTCTCCCAAAGTCCAATACTAGCTGCCTGGGCTGCTGAGCCGGAGCCAGCTCAGCAATTCCGAACGTCCAGGGATTCCTCCCACACCAAAGGTGCCGGCACCAAAAGCTCTTGCTGCTCTTCCAGTATCCAGGCAACCGCATTCACTGCCCCACAAACGCTGGGGCTGTCTCTTTCTGTACTCTCCCAAAGTCCAATACTAGCTGCCTGGGCTGCTGAGCCGGAGCCAGCTCAGCAATTCCGAACGTCCAGGGATTCCTCCCACACCAAAGGTGCCGGCACCAAAAGCTCTTGCTGCTCTTCCAGTATCCAGGCAACCGCATTCACTGCCCCACAAACGCTGGGGCTGTCTCTTTCTGTACTCTCCCAAAGTCCAATACTATCTGCCTGGGCTGCTGAGCCGGAGCCAGCTCAGCAATTCCGAACGTCCAGGGATTCCTCCCACACCAAAGGTGCCGGGACCAAAAGCTCTTGCTGCTCTTCCAGTATCCAGGCAACCGCATTCACTGCCCCACAAACGCTGCGGCTGTCTCTTTCTGTACTCTCCCAAAGTCCAATACTAGCTGCCTGGGCTGCTGAGCCGGAGCCAGCTCACCAATTCCGAACGTCCAGGGATTCCTCCCACACCAAAGGTGCCGGCACCAAAAGCTCTTGCTGCTCTTCCAGTATCCAGGCAACCGCATTCACTGCCCCACAAACGCTGGGGCTGTCTCTTTCTGTACTCTCCCAAAGTCCAATACTATCTGCCTGGGCTGCTGAGCCGGAGCCAGCTCACCAATTCCGAACGTCCAGGGATTCCTCCCACACCAAAGGTGCCGGCACCAAAAAGCTCTTGCTGCTCTTCCAGTATCCAGGCAACCGCATTCACTTAGGCCCCACAAACGCTGGGGCTGTCTCTTTCTTGTACTCTCCCAAAAGTCCAATACTATCTGCCTGGGGCTGCTGAGCCGGAGCCAGCTCAGCAATTCCGAACGTCCAGGGATTCCTCCCACACCAAAGGTGCCGGCACCAAAAGCTCTTGCTGCTCTCCCAGTATCCAGGCAACTGCATTCACTGCCCCACAAACGCTGGGGCTGTCTCTTTCTGTACTCTCCCAAAGTCCAATATTAGTTGCCTGGGCTGCTGGTCCGGAGCCAGCTCACCAATTCCTGAACGTCCAGGGATTCCCTCCCACAGACACCAAAGGTGCCGGCACCAAAAGCTCTTGCTGCTCTTCCAGTATCCAGGCAACCGCATTCACTGCCCCACAAACGCTGGGGCTGTCTCTTTCTGTACTCTCCCAAAGTCCAATACTAGCTGCCTGGGCTGCTGAGCCGGAGCCAGCTCTAGCAATTCCGAACGTCCAGGGATTCCTCCCACACCAAAGGTGCCGGCACCAAAAGCTCTTGCTGCTCTTCCAGTATCCAGGCAACCGCATTCACTGCCCCACAAACGCTGGGGCTGTCTCTTTCTGTACTCTCCCAAAGTCCAATACTATCTGCCTGGGCTGCTGAGCCGGAGCCAGCTCACCAATTCCGAACGTCCAGGGATTCCTCCCACACCAAAGGTGCCAAAAACAAAAGCTCTTGCTGCTCTTCCAGTATCCAGGCAACCGCATTCACTGCCCCACAAACGCTGGGGCTGTCTCTTTCTGTACTCTCCCAAAGTCCAATACTAGCTGCCTGGGCTGCTGAGCCGGAGCCAGCTCAGCAATTCCGAACGTCCAGGGATTCCTCCCACACCAAAGGTGCCAAAACCAAAAGCTCTTGCTGCTCTTCCAGTATCCAGGCAACCGCATTCACTGCCCCACAAACGCTGGGGCTGTCTCTTTCTCTACTCTCCCAAAGTCCAATACTAGCTGCCTGGGCTGCTGAGCCGGAGCCAGCTCACCAATTCCGAACGTCCAGGGATTCCTCCCACACCAAAGGTGCCCAAACCAAAAGCTCTTGCTGCTCTTCCAGTATCCAGGCAACTGCATTCACTGCCCCACAAACGCTGGGGCTGTCTCTTTCTCTACTCTCCCAAAGTCCAATACTAGCTGCCTGGGCTGCTGAGCCGGAGCCAGCTCAGCAATTCCGAACGTCCAGGGATTCCTCCCACACCAAAGGTGCCCAAACCAAAAGCTCTTGCTGCTCTTCCAGTATCCAGGCAACCGCATTCACTGCCCCACAAACGCTGGGGCTGTCTCTTTCTGTACTCTCCCAAAGTCCAATACTAGCTGCCTGGGCTGCTGAGCCGGAGCCAGCTCACCAATTCCGAACGTCCAGGGATTCCTCCCACACCAAAGGTGCCAAAAACAAAAGCTCTTGCTGCTCTTCCAGTATCCAGGCAACCGCATTCACTGCCCCACAAACGCTGGGGCTGTCTCTTTCTGTACTCTCCCAAAGTCCAATACTAGCTGCCTGGGCTGCTGAGCCGGAGCCAGCTCACCAATTCCGAACGTCCAGGGATTCCTCCCACACCAAAGGTGCCGGCACCAAAAGCTCTTGCTGCTCTTCCAGTATCCAGGCAACCGCATTCACTGCCCCACAAACGCTGGGGCTGTCTCTTTCTGTACTCTCCCAAAGTCCAATACTATCTGCCTGGGCTGCTGAGCCGGAGCCAGCTCAGCAATTCCGAACGTCCAGGATTCCTCCCACACCAAAGGTGCCCAAACCAAAAGCTCTTGCTGCTCTTCCAGTATCCAGGCAACCGCATTCACTGCCCCACAAACGCTGGGGCTGTCTCTTTCTGGACTCTCCCAAAGTCCAATACTAGCTGCCTGGGCTGCTGAGCCGGAGCCCGCTCAGCAATTCCGAACGTCCAGGGATTCCTCCCACACCAAAGGTGCCCAAACCAAAAGCTCTTGCTGCTCTTCCAGTATCCAGGCAACCGCATTCACTGCCCCACAAACGCTGGGGCTGTCTCTTTCTGTACTCTCCCAAAGTCCAATACTAGCTGCCTGGGCTGCTGAGCCGGCTCTAGCTTCTACCAATTCCGAACGTCCAGGGATTCCTCCCACACCAAAGGTGCCAAAAACAAAAGCTCTTGCTGCTCTTCCAGTATCCAGGCAACCGCATTCACTGCCCCACAAACGCTGGGGCTGTCTCTTTCTGTACTCTCCCAAAGTCCAATACTAGCTGCCTGGGCTGCTGAGCCGGAGCCAGCTCAGCAATTCCGAACGTCCAGGGATTCCTCCCACACCAAAGGTGCCGGGACCAAAAGCTCTTGCTGCTCTTCCAGTATCCAGGCAACCGCATTCACTGCCCCACAAACGCTGGGGCTGTCTCTTTCTCTACTCTCCCAAAGTCCAATACTATCTGCCTGGGCTGCTGAGCCGGAGCCAGCTCAGCAATTCCGAACGTCCAGGGATTCCTCCCACACCAAAGGTGCCGGCACCAAAAGCTCTTGCTGCTCTTCCAGTATCCAGGCAACCGCATTCACTGCCCCACAAACGCTGGGGCTGTCTCTTTCTGTACTCTCCCAAAGTCCAATACTATCTGCCTGGGCTGCTGAGCCGGAGCCAGCTCAGCAATTCCGAACGTCCAGGGATTCCTCCCACACCAAAGGTGCCCAAACCAAAAGCTCTTGCTGCTCTTCCAGTATCCAGGCAACCGCATTCACTGCCCCACAAACGCTGGGGCTGTCTCTTTCTGGACTCTCCCAAAGTCCAATACTATCTGCCTGGGCTGCTGAGCCAGAGCCAGCTCAGCAATTCCGAACGTCCAGGGATTCCTCCCACACCAAAGGTGCCAAAAACAAAAGCTCTTGCTGCTCTTCCAGTATCCAGGCAACCGCATTCACTGCCCCACAAACGCTGGGGCTGTCTCTTTCTGTACTCTCCCAAAGTCCAATACTAGCTGCCTGGGCTGCTGAGCTGGCTCTAGCTTCTACCAAGAGCGAACGTCCAGGGATTCCTCCCACACCAAAGGTGCCGGCACCAAAAGCTCTTGCTGCTCTTCCAGTATCCAGGCAACCGCATTCACTGCCCCACAAACGCTGGGGCTGTCTCTTTCTGTACTCTCCCAAAGTCCAATACTAGCTGCCTGGGCTGCTGAGCCGGAGCCAGCTCAGCAATTCCGAACATCCAGGGATTCCTCCCACACCAAAGGTGCCAAAAACAAAAGCTCTTGCTGCTCTTCCAGTATCCAGGCAACTGCATTCACTGCCCCACAGACGCTGGGGCTGTCTCTTTCTGTACTCTCCCAAAGTCCAATACTAGCTGCCTGGGCTGCTGGTCCGGAGCCAGCTCACCAATTCCGAACGTCCAGGGATTCCTCCCACACCAAAGGTGCCGGCACCAAAAGCTCTTGCTGCTCTTCCAGTATCCAGGCAACCACATTCACTGCCCCACAAACGCTGGGGCTGTCTCTTTCTGTACTCTCCCAACGTCCAATACTAGCTGCCTGGGCTGCTGAGCCGGAGCCAGCTCAGCAATTCCGAACGTCCAGGGATTCCTCCCACACCAAAGGTGCCAAAAACAAAAGCTCTTGCTGCTCTTCCAGTATCCAGGCAAACGAATTCACTGCCCCACAAACGCTGGGGCTGTCTCTTTCTGTACTCTCCCAAAGTCCAATACTAGCTGCCTGGGCTGCTGAGCCGGAGCCAGCTCACCAATTCCGAACGTCCAGCGATTCCTCCCACACCAAAGGTGCCGGCACCAAAAGCTCTTGCTGCTCTTCCAGTATCCAGGCAACCGCATTCACTGCCCCACAAACGCTGGGGCTGTCTCTTTCTGGACTCTCCCAAAGTCCAATACTACCTGCCTGGGCTGCTGAGCCGGAGCCAGCTCACCAATTCCGAACGTCCAGGGATTCCTCCCACACCAAAGGTGCCGGCACCAAAAGCTCTTGCTGCTCTTCCAGTATCCAGGCAACCGCATTCACTGCCCCACAAACGCTGGGGCTGTCTCTTTCTGGACTCTCCCAAAGTCCAATACTAGCTGCCTGGGCTGCTGAGCCGGAGCCAGCTCAGCAATTGCGAACGTCCAGGGATTCCTCCCACACCAAAGGTGCCGGCACCAAAAGCTCTTGCTGCTCTTCCAGTATCCAGGCAACTGCATTCACTGCCCCACAAACGCTGGGGCTGTCTCTTTCTGGACTCTCCCAAAGTCCAATACTAGCTGCCTGGGCTGCTGAGCCGGCTCTAGCTTCTACCAATTCCGAACGTCCAGGGATTCCTCCCACACCAAAGGTGCCGGCACCAAAAGCTCTTGCTGCTCTTCCAGTATCCAGGCAACTGCATTCACTGCCCCACAAACGCTGGGGCTGTCTCTTTCTGGACTCTCCCAAAGTCCAATACTATCTGCCTGGGCTGCTGGTCCGGAGCCAGCTCAGCAATTCCGAACGTCCAGGGATTCCTCCCACACCAAAGGTGCCCAAACCAAAAGCTCTTGCTGCTCTTCCAGTATCCAGGCAACCGCATTCACTGCCCCACAAACGCTGGGGCTGTCTCTTTCTGGACTCTCCCAAAGTCCAATACTAGCTGCCTGGGCTGCTGAGCCGGATCTAGCTTCTACCAAGAGCGAACGTCCAGGGATTCCTCCCACACCAAAGGTGCCGGCACCAAAAGCTCTTGCTGCTCTTCCAGTATCCAGGCAACTGCATTCACTGCCCCACAAACGCTGGGGCTGTCTCTTTCTGTACTCTCCCAAAGTCCAATACTAGCTGCCTGGGCTGCTGAGCCGGCTCTAGCTTCTACCAAGAGCGAACGTCCAGGGATTCCTCCCACACCAAAGGTGCCCAAACCAAAAGCTCTTGCTGCTCTTCCAGTATCCAGGCAACCGCATTCACTGCCCCACAAACGCTGGGGCTGTCTCTTTCTCTACTCTCCCAAAGTCCAATACTAGCTGCCTGGGCTGCTGAGCCGGAGCCCGCTCAGCAATTCCGAACGTCCAGGGATTCCTCCCACACCAAAGGTGCCAAAAACAAAAGCTCTTGCTGCTCTTCCAGTATCCAGGCAACCGCATTCACTGCCCCACAAATGCTGGGGCTGTCTCTTTCTGTACTCTCCCAAAGTCCAATACTATCTGCCTGGGCTGCTGAGCCAGAGCCAGCTCAGCAATTCCGAACGTCCAGGGATTCCTCCCACACCAAAGGTGCCGGCACCAAAAGCTCTTGCTGTTCTTCCAGTATCCAGGCAACCGCATTCACTGCCCCACAAACGCTGGGGCTGTCTCTTTCTATACTCTCCCAACGTCCAATATTATCTGATGTGCGCTGGTCTGGAGCCAACTAGCAATAGCGAACGTCCAGGGATTCCTCCCACACCAAAGGTGCCAAAAACAAAAGCTCTTGCTGCTCTTCCAGTATCCAGGCAACTGCATTCACTGCCCCACAGACTCTGTTGCTGTCTCTTTCTGTACTCTCCCAAAGTCCAATACTAGCTGCCTGGGCTGCTGAGCCGGAGCCAGCTCACCAATTCCGAACGTCCAGGGATTCCTCCCACACCAAAGGTGCCGGCACCAAAAGCTCTTGCTGCTCTTCCAGTATCCAGGCAACCGCATTCACTGCCCCACAAACGCTGGGGCTGTCTCTTTCTGGACTCTCCCAAAGTCCAATACTAGCTGCCTGGGCTGCTGAGCCGGCTCTAGTTCTACCAGGAGCGAACGTCCAGGGATTCCTCCCACACCAAAGGTGCCGGCACCAAAAGCTCTTGCTGCTCTTCCAGTATCCAGGCAACCGCATTCACTGCCCCACAAACGCTGGGGCTGTCTCTTTCTGGACTCTCCCAAAGTCCAATACTAGCTGCCTGGGCTGCTGAGCCGGAGCCAGCTCACCAATTCCGAACGTCCAGGGATTCCTCCCACACCAAAAGTGCCAAAAACAAAAGCTCTTGCTGCTCTTCCAGTATCCAGGCAACCGCATTCACTGCCCCACAAACGCTGGGGCTCGCTCTTTCTGGACTCTCCCAAAGTCCAATACTAGCTGCCTGGGCTGCTGAGCCGGAGCCAGCTCAGCAATTCTGAACGTCCAGGGATTCCTCCCACACCAAAGGTGCCCAAACCAAAAGCTCTTGCTGCTCTTCCAGTATCCAGGCAACCGCATTCACTGCCCCACAAACGCTGGGGCTGTCTCTTTCTGGACTCTCCCAAAGTCCAATACTAGCTGCCTGGGCTGCTGAGCCGGCTCTAGCTTCTACCAATTCCGAACGTCCAGGGATTCCTCCCACACCAAAGGTGCCCAAACCAAAAGCTCTTGCTGCTCTTCCAGTATCCAGGCAACCGCATTCACTGCCCCACAAACGCTGGGGCTGTCTCTTTCTGGACTCTCCCAAAGTCCAATACTATCTGCCTGGGCTGCTGAGCCGGAGCCAGCTCAGCAATTCCGAACGTCTAGGGATTCCTCCCACACCAAAGGTGCCAAAAACAAAAGCTCTTGCTGCTCTTCCAGTATCCAGGCAACCGCATTCACTGCCCCACAAACGCTGGGGCTGTCTCTTTCTGTACTCTCCCAAAGTCCAATACTAGCTGCCTGGGCTGCTGAGCCGGAGCCAGCTCAGCAATTCCGAACGTCCAGGGATTCCTCCCACACCAAAGGTGCCGGCACCAAAACCTCTTGCTGCTCTTCCAGTATCCAGGCAACCGCATTCACTGCCCCACAAACGCTGGGGCTGTCTCTTTCTCTACTCTCCCAAAGTCCAATACTATCTGCCTGGGCCGCTGAGCCGGCTCTAGCTTCTACCAATTCCGAACGTCCAGGGATTCCTCCCACACCAAAGGTGCCCAAACCAAAAGCTCTTGCTGCTCTTCCAGTATCCAGGCAACCGCATTCACTGCCCCACAAACGCTGGGGCTGTCTCTTTCTCTACTCTCCCAAAGTCCAATACTAGCTGCCTGGGCTGCTGAGCCGGAGCCCGCTCAGCAATTCCGAACATCCAGGGATTCCTCCCACACCAAAGGTGCCAAAAACAAAAGCTCTTGCTGCTCTTCCAGTATCCAGGCAACCGCATTCACTGCCCCACAAACGCTAGGGCTGTCTCTTTCTGTACTCTCCCAAAGTCCAATACTAGCTGCCTGGGCTGCTGGGCCAGAGCCAGCTCAGCAATTCCGAACGTCCAGGGATTCCTCCCACACCAAAGGTGCCCAAACCAAAAGCTCTTGCTGTTCTTCCAGTATCCAGGCAACCGCATTCACTGCCCCACAAACGCTGGGGCTGTCTCTTTCTCTACTCTCCCAAAGTCCAATACTACCTGCCTGGGCTGCTGGTCCGGAGCCCGCTCAGCAATTCCGAACGTGCAGGGATTCCTCCCACACCAAAGGTGCCGGCACCAAAAGCTCTTGCTGCTCTTCCAGTATCCAGGCAAACGAATTCACTGCCCCACAAACGCTGGGGCTGTCTCTTTCTGTACTCTCCCAAAGTCCAATACTAGCTGCCTGGGCTGCTGAGCCGGAGCCAGCTCAGCAATTCTGAACGTCCAGGGATTCCTCCCACACCAAAGGTGCCGGCACCAAAAGCTCTTGCTGCTCTTCCAGTATCCAGGCAACCGCATTCACTGCCCCACAAACGCTGGGGCTGTCTCTTTCTATACTCTCCCAACGTCCAATATTATCTGATGTGCGCTGGTCTGGAGCCAACTAGCAATAGCGAACGTCCAGGGATTCCTCCCACACCAAAGGTGCCAAAAACCAAAGCTCTTGCTGCTCTTCCAGTATCCAGGCAACTGCATTCACTGCCCCACAGACTCTGTTGCTGTCTCTTTCTGTACTCTCCCAAAGTCCAATACTAGCTGCCTGGGCTGCTGAGCCGGAGCCAGCTCAGCAATTCCGAACGTCCAGCGATTCCTCCCACACCAAAGGTGCCCAAACCAAAAGCTCTTGCTGCTCTTCCAGTATCCAGGCAACCGCATTCACTGCCCCACAGACGCTGGGGCTGTCTCTTTCTCTACTCTCCCAAAGTCCAATACTACCTGCCTGGGCTGCTGAGCAGGAGCCAGCTCAGCAATTGTGAACGTCCAGGGATTCCTCCCACACCAAAGGTGCCGGCACCAAAAGCTCTTGCTGCTCTTCCAGTATCCAGGCAACCGCATTCACTGCCCCACAAACGCTGGGGCTGTCTCTTTCTCTACTCTCCCAAAGTCCAATACTAGCTGCCTGGGCTGCTGGTCCGGAGCCAGCTCAGCAATTCCGAACGTCCAGGGATTCCTCCCACACCAAAGGTGCCGGCACCAAAAGCTCTTGCTGCTCTTCCAGTATCCAGGCAACCGCATTCACTGCCCCACAGACGCTGGGGCTGTCTCTTTCTCTACTCTCCCAAAGTCCAATACTAGCTGCCTGGGCTGCTGAGCCGGAGCCAGCTCAGCAATTGCGAACGTCCAGGGATTCCTCCCACACCAAAGGTGCCGGCACCAAAAGCTCTTGCTGCTCTTCCAGTATCCAGGCAACTGCATTCACTGCCCCACAAACGCTGGGGCTGTCTCTTTCTGGACTCTCCCAAAGTCCAATACTAGCTGCCTGGGCTGCTGAGCCGGAGCCAGCTCAGCAATTCTGAACGTCCAGGGATTCCTCCCACACCAAAGGTGCCGGCACCAAAAGCTCTTGCTGCTCTTCCAGTATCCAGGCAACCGCATTCACTGCCCCACAAACGCTGGGGCTGTCTCTTTCTGGACTCTCCCAAAGTCCAATATTATCTGATGTGCGCTGGTCTGGAGCCAACTAGCAATAGCGAACGTCCAGGGATTCCTCCCACACCAAAGGTGCCAAAAACAAAAGCTCTTGCTGCTCTTCCAGTATCCAGGCAACCGCATTCACTGCCCCACAAACGCTGGGGCTGTCTCTTTCTCTACTCTCCCAAAGTCCAATACTAGCTGCCTGGGCTGCTGAGCCGGAGCCCGCTCAGCAATTCCGAACGTCCAGGGATTCCTCCCACACCAAAGGTGCCAAAAACAAAAGCTCTTGCTGCTCTTCCAGTATCCAGGCAACCGCATTCACTGCCCCACAAATGCTGGGGCTGTCTCTTTCTGTACTCTCCCAAAGTCCAATACTAGCTGCCTGGGCTGCTGGTCCAGAGCCAGCTCAGCAATTCCGAACGTCCAGGGATTCCTCCCACACCAAAGGTGCCGGCACCAAAAGCTCTTGCTGTTCTTCCAGTATCCAGGCAACCGCATTCACTGCCCCACAAACGCTGGGGCTGTCTCTTTCTATACTCTCCCAACGTCCAATATTATCTGATGTGCGCTGGTCTGGAGCCAGCTCAGCAATAGCGAACGTCCAGGGATTCCTCCCACACCAAAGGTGCCAAAAACCAAAGCTCTTGCTGCTCTTCCAGTATCCAGGCAACTGCATTCACTGCCCCACAGACTCTGTTGCTGTCTCTTTCTCTACTCTCCCAAAGTCCAATAATAGCTGCCTGGGCTGCTGAGCCGGAGCCAGCTCACCAATTCCGAACGTCCAGGGATTCCTCCCACACCAAAGGTGCCAAAAAACAAAAGCTCTTGCTGCTCTTCCAGTATCCAGGCAACCGCATTCACTGCCCCACAAACGCTGGGGCTGTCTCTTTCTCTACTCTCCCAAAGTCCAATACTAGCTGCCTGGGCTGCTGAGCCGGCTCTAGTTCTACCAGGAGCGAACGTCCAGGGATTCCTCCCACACCAAAGGTGCCGGCACCAAAAGCTCTTGCTGCTCTTCCAGTATCCAGGCAACCGCATTCACTGCCCCACAAACGCTGGGGCTGTCTCTTTCTGGACTCTCCCAAAGTCCAATACTAGCTGCCTGGGCTGCTGAGCCGGAGCCAGCTCACCAATTCCGAACGTCTAGGGATTCCTCCCACACCAAAGGTGCCAAAAACAAAAACTCTTGCTGCTCTTCCAGTATCCAGGCAACCGCATTCACTGCCCCACAAACGCTGGGGCTGTCTCTTTCTGGACTCTCCCAAAGTCCAATACTAGCTGCCTGGGCTGCTGAGCCGGAGCCAGCTCAGCAATTCTGAACGTCCAGGGATTCCTCCCACACCAAAGGTGCCCAAACCAAAAGCTCTTGCTGCTCTTCCAGTATCCAGGCAACCGCATTCACTGCCCCACAAACGCTGGGGCTGTCTCTTTCTGGACTCTCCCAAAGTCCAATACTAGCTGCCTGGGCTGCTGAGCCGGCTCTAGTTCTACCAGGAGCGAACGTCCAGGGATTCCTCCCACACCAAAGGTGCCCAAACCAAAAGCTCTTGCTGCTCTTCCAGTATCCAGGCAACCGCATTCACTGCCCCACAAACGCTGGGGCTGTCTCTTTCTGGACTCTCCCAAAGTCCAATACTATCTGCCTGGGCTGCTGAGCCGGAGCCAGCTCAGCAATTCCGAACGTCTAGGGATTCCTCCCACACCAAAGGTGCCAAAAACAAAAACTCTTGCTGCTCTTCCAGTATCCAGGCAACCGCATTCACTGCCCCACAAACGCTGGGGCTGTCTCTTTCTGTACTCTCCCAAAGTCCAATACTAGCTGCCTGGGCTGCTGAGCCGGAGCCAGCTCAGCAATTCCGAACGTCCAGGGATTCCTCCCACACCAAAGGTGCCGGCACCAAAAGCTCTTGCTGCTCTTCCAGTATCCAGGCAACCGCATTCACTGCCCCACAAACGCTGGGGCTGTCTCTTTCTCTACTCTCCCAAAGTCCAATACTAGCTGCCTGGGCTGCTGAGCCGGCTCTAGCTTCTACCAAGAGCGAACGTCCAAGGATTCCTCCCACACCAAAGGTGCCCAAACCAAAAGCTCTTGCTGCTCTTCCAGTATCCAGGCAACCGCATTCACTGCCCCACAAACGCTGGGGCTGTCTCTTTCTCTACTCTCCCAAAGTCCAATACTAGCTGCCTGGGCTGCTGAGCCGGAGCCCGCTCAGCAATTCCGAACATCCAGGGATTCCTCCCACACCAAAGGTGCCAAAAAACAAAAGCTCTTGCTGCTCTTCCAGTATCCAGGCAACCGCATTCACTGCCCCACAAACGCTCGCACTGTCTCTTTCTGTACTCTCCCAAAGTCCAATACTAGCTGCCTGGGCTGCTGGTCCGGAGCCAGCTCAGCAATTCCGAACGTGCAGGGATTCCTCCCACACCAAAGGTGCCGGCACCAAAAGCTCTTGCTGCTCTTCCAGTATCCAGGCAAACGAATTCACTGCCCCACAGACGCTGGGGCTGTCTCTTTCTCTACTCTCCCAAAGTCCAATACTAGCTGCCTGGGCTGCTGAGCCGGAGCCAGCTCAGCAATTGCGAACGTCCAGGGATTCCTCCCACACCAAAGGTGCCGGCACCAAAAGCTCTTGCTGCTCTTCCAGTATCCAGGCAACTGCATTCACTGCCCCACAAACGCTGGGGCTGTCTCTTTCTGGACTCTCCCAAAGTCCAATACTAGCTGCCTGGGCTGCTGAGCCGGAGCCAGCTCAGCAATTCTGAACGTCCAGGGATTCCTCCCACACCAAAGGTGCCGGCACCAAAAGCTCTTGCTGCTCTTCCAGTATCCAGGCAACCGCATTCACTGCCCCACAAACGCTGGGGCTGTCTCTTTCTGGACTCTCCCAAAGTCCAATATTATCTGATGTGCGCTGGTCTGGAGCCAACTAGCAATAGCGAACGTCCAGGGATTCCTCCCACACCAAAGGTGCCAAAAACAAAAGCTCTTGCTACTCTTCCAGTATCCAGGCAAACGAATTCACTGTCCCACAAACGCTGGGGCTGTCTCTTTCTGTACTCTCCCAAAGTCCAATACTAGCTGCCTGGGCTGCTGGTCCGGAGCCAGCTCACCAATTCCGAACGTCCAGGGATTCCTCCCACACCAAAGGTGCCGGCACCAAAAGCTCTTGCTGCTCTTCCAGTATCCAGGCAACCGCATTCACTGCCCCACAAACGCTGGGGCTGTCTCTTTCTGTACTCTCCCAAAGTCCAATACTAGCTGCCTGGGCTGCTGAGCCGGAGCCCGCTCAGCAATTCCGAACATCCAGGGATTCCTCCCACACCAAAGGTGCCGGCACCAAAAGCTCTTGCTGCTCTTCCAGTATCCAGGCAACCGCATTCACTGCCCCACAAACGCTGGGGCTGTCTCTTTCTGTACTCTCCCAAAGTCCAATACTAGCTGCCTGGGCTGCTGAGCCGGAGCCAGCTCACCAATTCCGAACGTCCAGGGATTCCTCCCACACCAAAGGTGCCGGCACCAAAAGCTCTTGCTGCTCTTCCAGTATCCAGGCAACTGCATTCACTGCCCCACAAACGCTGGGGCTGTCTCTTTCTGGACTCTCCCAAAGTCCAATACTAGCTGCCTGGGCTGCTGAGCCGGCTCTAGCTTCTACCAAGAGCGAACGTCCAGGGATTCCTCCCACACCAAAGGTGCCGGCACCAAAAGCTCTTGCTGCTCTTCCAGTATCCAGGCAACCGCATTCACTGCCCCACAAACGCTGGGGCTGTCTCTTTCTCTACTCTCCCAAAGTCCAATACTAGCTGCCTGGGCTGCTGAGCCGGAGCCCGCTCAGCAATTCCGAACATCCAGGGATTCCTCCCACACCAAAGGTGCCAAAAAACAAAAGCTCTTGCTGCTCTTCCAGTATACAGGCAACCGCATTCACTGCCCCACAAACGCTGGGGCTGTCTCTTTCTGGACTCTCCCAAAGTCCAATACTAGCTGCCTGGGCTGCTGGTCCAGAGCCAGCTCAGCAATTCCGAACGTGCAGGGATTCCTCCCACACCAAAGGTGCCGGGACCAAAAGCTCTTGCTGTTCTTCCAGTATCCAGGCAACCGCATTCACTGCCCCACAAACGCTGGGGCTGTCTCTTTCTGTACTCTCCCAAAGTCCAATACTAGCTGCCTGGGCTGCTGGTCCGGAGCCCGCTCAGCAATTCCGAACGTCCAGGGATTCCTCCCACACCAAAGGTGCCGGCACCAAAAGCTCTTGCTGCTCTTCCAGTATCCAGGCAAACGAATTCACTGCCCCACAAACGCTGGGGCTGTCTCTTTCTGTACTCTCCCAAAGTCCAATACTAGCTGCCTGGGCTGCTGAGCCGGAGCCAGCTCACCAATTCCGAACGTCCAGGGATTCCTCCCACACCAAAGGTGCTGGCACCAAAAGCTCTTGCTGCTCTTCCAGTATCCAGGCAACCGCATTCACTGCCCCACAAACGCTGGGGCTGTCTCTTTCTGGACTCTCCCAAAGTCCAATATTATCTGATGTGCGCTGGTCTGGAGCCAACTAGCAATAGCGAACGTCCAGGGATTCCTCCCACACCAAAGGTGCCCAAACCAAAAGCTCTTGCTGCTCTTCCAGTATCCAGGCAACCGCATTCACTGCCCCACAAACGCTGGGGCTGTCTCTTTCTCTACTCTCCCAAAGTCCAATACTAGCTGCCTGGGCTGCTGAGCCGGCTCTAGCTTCTACCAAGAGTGAACGTCCAGGGATTCCTCCCACACCAAAGGTGCCGGCACCAAAAGCTCTTGCTGCTCTTCCAGTATCCAGGCAACCGCATTCACTGCCCCACAAACGCTGGGGCTGTCTCTTTCTGGACTCTCCCAAAGTCCAATACTAGCTGCCTGGGCTGCTGAGCCGGAGCCCGCTCAGCAATTCCGAACATCCAGGGATTCCTCCCACACCAAAGGTGCCAAAAAACAAAAGCTCTTGCTGCTCTTCCAGTATCCAGGCAACCGCATTCACTGCCCCACAAACGCTGGGGCTGTCTCTTTCTGGACTCTCCCAAAGTCCAATACTATCTGCCTGGGCTGCTGGTCCAGAGCCAGCTCAGCAATTCCGAACGTGCAGGGATTCCTCCCACACCAAAGGTGCCGGGACCAAAAGCTCTTGCTGTTCTTCCAGTATCCAGGCAACCGCATTCACTGCCCCACAAACGCTGGGGCTGTCTCTTTCTGTACTCTCCCAAAGTCCAATACTAGCTGCCTGGGCTGCTGGTCCGGAGCCCGCTCAGCAATTCCGAACGTCCAGGGATTCCTCCCACACCAAAGGTGCCGGCACCAAAAGCTCTTGCTGCTCTTCCAGTATCCAGGCAAACGAATTCACTGCCCCACAAACGCTGGGGCTGTCTCTTTCTCTACTCTCCCAAAGTCCAATACTAGCTGCCTGGGCTGCTGAGCCGGAGCCAGCTCACCAATTCCGAACGTCCAGGGATTCCTCCCACACCAAAGGTGCTGGCACCAAAAGCTCTTGCTGCTCTTCCAGTATCCAGGCAACCGCATTCACTGCCCCACAAACGCTGGGGCTGTCTCTTTCTGGACTCTCCCAAAGTCCAATATTATCTGATGTGCGCTGGTCTGGAGCCAACTAGCAATAGCGAACGTCCAGGGATTCCTCCCACACCAAAGGTGCCCAAACCAAAAGCTCTTGCTGCTCTTCCAGTATCCAGGCAACCGCATTCACTGCCCCACAAACGCTGGGGCTGTCTCTTTCTCTACTCTCCCAAAGTCCAATACTAGCTGCCTGGGCTGCTGAGCCGGCTCTAGCTTCTACCAAGAGCGAACGTCCAGGGATTCCTCCCACACCAAAGGTGCCGGCACCAAAAGCTCTTGCTGCTCTTCCAGTATCCAGGCAACCGCATTCACTGCCCCACAAACGCTGGGGCTCTCTCTTTCTGGACTCTCCCAAAGTCCAATACTAGCTGCCTGGGCTGCTGAGCCGGAGCCAGCTCACCAATTCCGAACGTCCAGGGATTCCTCCCACACCAAAGGTGCCGGGACCAAAAGCTCTAGCTGCTCTTCCAGTATCCAGGCAACCGCATTCACTGCCCCACAAACGCTGGGGCTGTCTCTTTCTCTACTCTCCCAAAGTCCAATACTACCTGCCTGGGCTGCTGAGCCGGAGCCAGCTCAGCAATTGCGAACGTCCAGGGATTCCTCCCACACCAAAGGTGCCGGCACCAAAACCTCTGGCTGCTCTTCCAGTATCCAGGCAACCGCATTCACTGCCCCACAAACGCTGGGGCTGTCTCTTTCTGTACTCTCCCAAAGTCCAATACTAGCTGCCTGGGCTGCTGGTCCGGAGCCCGCTCAGCAATTCCGAACGTGCAGGGATTCCTCCCACACCAAAGGTGCCGGCACCAAAAGCTCTTGCTGCTCTTCCAGTATCCAGGCAAACGAATTCACTGCCCCACAGACGCTGGGGCTGTCTCTTTCTCTACTCTCCCAAAGTCCAATACTAGCTGCCTGGGCTGCTGAGCCGGAGCCAGCTCAGCAATTCTGAACGTCCAGGGATTCCTCCCACACCAAAGGTGCCGGCACCAAAAGCTCTTGCTGCTCTTCCAGTATCCAGGCAACCGCATTCACTGCCCCACAAACGCTGGGGCTGTCTCTTTCTATACTCTCCCAACGTCCAATATTATCTGATGTGCGCTGGTCTGGAGCCAACTAGCAATAGCGAACGTCCAGGGATTCCTCCCACACCAAAGGTGCCAAAAACAAAAGCTCTTGCTACTCTTCCAGTATCCAGGCAAACGAATTCACTGTCCCACAAACGCTGGGGCTGTCTCTTTCTGGACTCTCCCAAAGTCCAATACTAGCTGCCTGGGCTGCTGAGGCGGCTCTAGCTTCTACCAAGAGTGAACGTCCAGGGATTCCTCCCACATCAAAGGTGCCGGGACCAAAAGCTCTTGCTGCTCTTCCAGTATCCAGGCAACTGCATTCACTGCCCCACAAACGCTGGGGCTGTCTCTTTCTGTACTCTCCCAAAGTCCAATACTAGCTGCCTGGGCTCCTGGTCCAGAGCCAGCTCAGCAATTCCGAACGTCCAGGGATTCCTCCCACACCAAAGGTGCCGGCACCAAAAGCTCTTGCTGCTCTTCCAGTATCCAGGCAACCGCATTCACTGCCCCACAAACGCTGGGGCTGTCTCTTTCTCTACTCTCCCAAAGTCCAATACTATCTGCTGTGCGCTGGTCCAGAGCCGACTAGCAAGAGCGAACGTCCAGGGATTCCTCCCACACCAAAGGTGCCCAAACCAAAAGCTCTTGCTGCTCTTCCAGTATCCAGGCAACTGCATTCACTGCCCCACAGACGCTGGGGCTGTCTCTTTCTCTACTCTCCCAAAGTCTAATACTAACTGCCTGGGCTGCTGAAAAGGAGCCAGCTCAGCAATTCCGAACGTCCAGGGATTCCTCCCACACCAAAGGTGCCGGCACCAAAAGCTCTTGCTGCTCTTCCAGTCCTAGTCCCAGACTTGGTCGACTGTTTATGGCTAAGGATTATTCTGGTCTAGCAGCACTGCAAGGGGGGTTCACAGTCAGGAAAACATTGCTGAATTTTAACTATACCAACTCCTTGGTTCCTTTAACACTTACAAAGCATTTCCAAAGGATTTACTACAATATTGCTATCATGACACACACACGCGCGCGCGCTAAGCCTAGTCATGGCTCACAAACTTGGCAAAATCCTCACACTAAGCATATATAAAGGTACCTAGTACAAACTCCCCTCCAGTTCCATGAAATGCTTGCATCAAACAATTATCTCAACAGGCAAAAGTTGACTTTCGAGGCGCGAAAGGCGGAGGAGATCGGTCCTGATCCCGTCGTCCGGCCTCCGTATGCAGACGGCGTGGCTCCGAGATGCGTCCCCGCTTGTACAGAGATGGTGGCGGGGCCCACTGCGGTCCTGGAGAGCTCGAATGGTCTCGCTCTGTTCCACTGTGTATAGGGTTGAGAGATGATTGAACTGAAGCATTGGTAAATATTCATCCCATCGCCAAAATCCAGGTCAGTAATTGCTGTGGTTCTCCAAAAAAACCAAAAACCAACCCTGCTCATGGAAAAACTAAAGTTCCCCAACTAGAGTTTTTCCATCTTCATGTCTAAATGTCTGAAAAAGCAAAAATTTAAACTCCACACAGACCCTGCAAAGAAACAAAAATCCACCACACATTCACGATAGGTTAGATGCATTCAAAACATCCTGCTCATTCAACTACTGCACAAACCGCACCTCGGTCTCACCCAATCCCTTCTGCCGCCTGCCCGCCACATCGCACCATCACCCTGCAAGTTGCCGTGCGCCCCAGGAACGGTGTTCCCGGGGGCCTCGAAAAATTGCCCTGCCTGCAAAAACCCCGGCCGAAGCCTGACCTCCGCCCAAACATTGGCGACGAATGTCGCCTCGCAGAGCGACCGGGACCAGGGAAAAAAAAACCCAGCCGAGGGAGAAAAAAAAAAAATCCCCCAGCTGGGGTTTTTTTATTCTAATTTTATTTGCATGGAAAAATTACTCTCAACATGAAATATAACCTGCAGTAAAATACTTCACACATACAAGGTTAGGCACGTTCACAAACTAAGCGCTCCTTTGACCGTCGCTTGCTCAAAACACAACCGTTACACCGCCCGCCTGCCACTATGGCTCCTCACCCAGCTTCTAGAGCCATGCCTGGAATGGCCTCACCATGCGTCTCTAAACAACGTGACAGATCCATACCATTCCCGAGTTGCAGCTTCCTTTTCAGCAAGCTAAGGAAGACGCTTCACTACATACCCCGATCCCACTCCTTCATCGCTTGGATTTGTAACCTCTGGTGAGACTTGCCTGAGGCTTTTCTCCAGGGATCCAAATAGCACTGGGGCACCTGCAAAACACAATTAAAAGGGACTGTAGAACACACTTGACAATACCTACTACCCATCCAAAAAAAAAAAAAAAAACAACCCCCACACCACCCCATACCCAGATGGCCTGCACCCAAACAGGCCACCCGATTTAAACCAGGGAAATCAAGTGGCCTGGATGCTGACTGAACCCCAGGTAACCCTGACAAGCACCTCCCACATGGCTCTGCTCATCCCCATAACACATTATTAAATAAGCACAACCTACTGACAGGTTGTCAGTCCGAGATGACTATACATCTGCCTCCAAAGTCTAGATATAGTAACACATTAACCATAGACTCTTACCGCTATTCCACCTAACCCCTGACTCCACACCCCCCAGGCAGGGTGGCTCCAGGCCACACGCACATACATACGCTCCACAGAACACTACAAACAACATGCCTCAAAGACGAGAGACACCTCTAGGCAAGAAGAATGACACCTGGACAGAAGATACCATTAGGCAAGACGACCTGCGAGACCGTGACAGCAATGTGAAGAGGCTCTACGGTAGCCCTGGAGACACAGTGGAAGACCACAGCCCCCAACAAGAAATTACTCTGAAAACTGAGAGGACGTAGGCACAACAAGCCCGGCTTCAAGACCTAAGAACATAAGAATGTAAGCAAGAAAGCCCAGTCCACAAAAACGGATGGCAAGAGAGCAGAGCTGCTGACACAGGCAAGAACCATACCTCAAAAAGACGACCTCCCAGAAACCTCTGAGATGCCAGACCGATCCACGCCACAAGCTTGTAATGTCAGAAAAGAAGCACCCGATTGGCACTATACCCATAAGTACAGGCATTGCAGATGCTAGGGATGACACCCAAATCACAACACAAGACGCATGGCACCCTCCTCAGGTGCAAAGACAACATCAAGACTTCATAAAAACCAGAAAAGAAGCACCTTATTGGCGCTAAGCCCAGTCCGCAAAAATGGACCGTAACAGAGCAGAGCTGCTGACGCAGCCGAGAATGACGGCGCAAAAAAGGACGGCCCGGAAACCTCCCAGGCGCCAGACGGATCCACGCTGCACGCTAGTAACGCCAGAAAAGAAGCGCCGGATTGGCGCTAAGTCGACGGGTACAGGCATTTGAGACGCTAGGGATGACGCCGAGTCACAAAACCCGAGGTGCGTGCCACCCTCCTCGGGCGCAAAGGCAACATCGAGACCCGACAAAGTCCTAAGACACAGAAGACGCACCACACAAAGCGCGCAACAGCAGACACAGCCTGGAACCGCCCTGCCCGGCGCACGCTGCCATCCTGCCGAAGACTAACCCGCTCCCTTTACCTGCCCAGAGGGCACCGTTCCCAGACAGCCCTCTCCCCTGCGCTACGCTTAAAAACCCCACCCCGCAACGGCCAACCTCGCACCCTCCCTCGCCCGACCCCTCTCCGGCACCGGAGCCTCAACGTAGCTTGCACGTGGCTGCGAGTCCGAATCCGTTCTCAACACAAAGGACCACATTTAGCCCGCTGGATTCATCCTGCGGTCGCCTAGTTCCTCTTCCCCGTCTGCAAAACCAAGCCAACCAATGCCATCAGTCAGCATCGCCTCGGTCAACCACCTTTTGCACGACATCCGCCACCTCAGGCAAGCCGTGGCAGGCCACTCACCCGCTCATCGCCGATTCCAGAGTCGGACACCACGGCTGTCGTCGCTTCCGGCACCTGGGATACCGAAAGACACAGCGTTACCTTTGCGCTTGCAAGAAGTCACCCGCCCCTCACTCCCTACCACCCAGCTCACCTCAAACGCTCCTCCGCTTCCAAAGGCGGCCCCCACAGAACCCGCAAAACCAAGGACAAACACTGCAACTCGGTGGCCGTACAACACCTGGCTATTAGACACCCACCCGGCCTGCTACCGCCTCACCTTCTGGGAGCGATCGTCAACACGCAACGCTGAGCATCCCAATAGCACCTGCAAGAACCCAAGCAAAAAGGCACACGCTGAGATATTGCCCAAAACCACAGCCTGCCCGCACCGATCCCCATCTCCCTCTCCTTTACCTTGAACAGCTTGTCTGCCCGTCCCCCGTCAATCTGGGTTGGCGCTTTGAGGCTTATGCGCCACCCGTAAGACCCAAACAACAGGGATTGCTTCTTAGAAGCGGACCTGCCGCACACAGCGCCTGAAAAATAACCGCTCCTTCAGCCCACCGATCCCCGCTCACCTTGCCCGAGTCAGCTCCGGGGCCCGTATCCCACATGGCTCCTCGCTTGGAACCTTCACATTAAAAAAAAAAAAAAAAAACCACACACCACACACACACCCCACAAGTCAGAAACACAATAAAGTAGTCAAAGAACCACCAGTCACGCCTTCCCTCTGACCCCTCAGCTACTCCGTCGAACCTGACTGTACAACCTTTGCCTCAACAGCCTAGGCATACCAACACACCTCACAGACTCTCAGCGCTACGCCACCTACCCCCTGACTCTACACCCCCGGGCAGGGCGGCTCCAGGCCACACGCACGCACACCCCGACGCTCCACAGCGCGCTACAAACAACGTGCCTCAAAGACGAGAGAGTACTCTCGGCAAGAGGAACGACACCCGGACGGAAGATGCCGTCCGGCAAGACGGCCTGCGGGACCGTGACGGCGATGCGACGAGGTTCTACGGGAGCCCCGGAGAGAGAGCGGAACGTGACGGCCCCCGACAAGAAGTTACTCTGAAAGCCAATTAGACATAGGCACAACAATGCCGCCTTCAAGACCTAAGAACGTAAGGGCGCAGACGAGAAAGCCCAGTCCGCAAAAATGGACCGGAACAGAGCAGAGCTGCTGACGCAGCCGAGAATGACGGCGCAAAAAAGGACGGCCCGGAAACCTCCCAGGCGCCAGACGGATCCACGCTGCACGCTAGTAACGCCAGAAAAGAAGCGCCGGATTGGCGCTAAGTCGACGGGTACAGGCATTTGAGACGCTAGGGATGACGCCGAGTCACAAAACCCGAGGTGCGTGCCACCCTCCTCGGGCGCAAAGGCAACAACATCGAGACCCGACAAAGTCCTAAGACACAGAAGACGCACCACACAAAGCGCGCAACAGCAGACACAGCCTGGAACCGCCCTGCCCGGCGCACGCTGCCGTCCTGCCGAAGACTAACCCGCTCCCTTTACCTGCCCAGAGGGCACCGTTCCCAGACAGCCCTCTCCCCTGCGCTACGCTTAAAAACCCGACCCCACAACGGCCAACCTCGCACCCTCCCTCGCCCGACCCCTCTCCGGCACCGGAGCCTCAACGTAGCTTGCACGTGGCTGCGAGTCCGAATCCGTTCTCAACACAAAGGACCACATTTAGCCCGCTGGATTCATCCTGCGGTCGCCTAGTTCCTCTTCCCCGTCTGCAAAACCAAGCCAACCAATGCCATCAGTCAGCATCGCCTCGGTCAACCACCTTTTGCACGACATCCGCCACCTCAGGCAAGCCGTGGCAGGCCACTCACCCGCTCATCGCCGATTCCAGAGTCGGACACCACGGCTGTCGTCGCTTCCGGCACCTGGGATACCGAAAGACACAGCGTTACCTTTGCGCTTGCAAGAAGTCACCCGCCCCTCACTCCCTACCACCCAGCTCACCTCAAACGCTCCTCCGCTTCCAAAGGCGGCCCCCACAGAACCCGCAAAACCAAGGACAAACACTGCAACTCGGTGGCCGTACAACACCTGGCTATTAGACACCCACCCGGCCTGCTACCGCCTCACCTTCTGGGAGCGATCGTCAACATGCAACGCTGAGCATCCCAATAGCACCTGCAAGAACCCAAGCAAAAAGGCACACGCTGAGATATTGCCCAAAACCACAGCCTGCCCGCACCGATCCCCATCTCCCTCTCCTTTACCTTGAACAGCTTGTCTGCCCGTCCCCCGTCAATCTGGGTTGGCGCTTTGAGGCTTATGCGCCACCCGTAAGACCCAAACAACAGGGATTGCTTCTTAGAAGCGGACCTGCCGCACACAGCGCCTGAAAAATAACCGCTCCTTCAGCCCACCGATCCCCGCTCACCTTGCCCGAGTCAGCTCCGGGGCCCGTATCCCACATGGCTCCTCGCTTGGAACCTTCACATTAAAAAAAAAAAAAAAAAAAAAAAACACACACCACACACACACCCCACAAGTCAGAAACACAATAAAGTAGTCAAAGAACCACCAGTCACGCCTTCCCTCTGACCCCTCAGCTACTCCGTCGAACCTGACTGTACAACCTTTGCCTCAACAGCCTAGGCATACCAACACACCTCACAGACTCTCAGCGCTACGCCACCTACCCCCTGACTCTACACCCCCGGGCAGGGCGGCTCCAGGCCACACGCACGCACACCCCGACGCTCCACAGCGCGCTACAAACAACGTGCCTCAAAGACGAGAGAGTACTCTCGGCAAGAGGAACGACACCCGGACGGAAGATGCCGTCCGGCAAGACGGCCTGCGGGACCGTGACGGCGATGCGACGAGGTTCTACGGGAGCCCCGGAGAGAGAGCGGAACGTGACGGCCCCCGACAAGAAGTTACTCTGAAAGCCAATTAGACATAGGCACAACAATGCCGCCTTCAAGACCTAAGAACGTAAGGGCGCAGGCGAGAAAGCCCAGTCCGCAAAAATGGACCGGAACAGAGCAGAGCTGCTGACGCAGCCGAGAATGACGGCGCAAAAAAGGACGGCCCGGAAACCTCCCAGGCGCCAGACGGATCCACGCTGCACGCTAGTAACGCCAGAAAAGAAGCGCCGGATTGGCGCTAAGTCGACGGGTACAGGCATTTGAGACGCTAGGGATGACGCCGAGTCACAAAACCCGAGGTGCGTGCCACCCTCCTCGGGCGCAAAGGCAACAACATCGAGACCCGACAAAGTCCTAAGACACAGAAGACGCACCACACAAAGCGCGCAACAGCAGACACAGCCTGGAACCGCCCTGCCCGGCGCACGCTGCCGTCCTGCCGAAGACTAACCCGCTCCCTTTACCTGCCCAGAGGGCACCGTTCCCAGACAGCCCTCTCCCCTGCGCTACGCTTAAAAACCCCACCCCGCAACGGCCAACCTCGCACCCTCCCTCGCCCGACCCCTCTCCGGCACCGGAGCCTCAACGTAGCTTGCACGTGGCTGCGAGTCCGAATCCGTTCTCAACACAAAGGACCACATTTAGCCCGCTGGATTCATCCTGCGGTCGCCTAGTTCCTCTTCCCCGTCTGCAAAACCAAGCCAACCAATGCCATCAGTCAGCATCGCCTCGGTCAACCACCTTTTGCACGACATCCGCCACCTCAGGCAAGCCGTGGCAGGCCACTCACCCGCTCATTGCCGATTCCAGAGTCGGACACCACGGCTGTCGTCGCTTCCGGCACCTGGGATACCGAAAGACACAGCGTTACCTTTGCGCTTGCAAGAAGTCACCCGCCCCTCACTCCCTACCACCCAGCTCACCTCAAACGCTCCTCCGCTTCCAAAGGCGGCCCCCACAGAACCCGCAAAACCAAGGACAAACACTGCAACTCGGTGGCCGTACAACACCTGGCTATTAGACACCCACCCGGCCTGCTACCGCCTCACCTTCTGGGAGCGATCGTCAACACGCAACGCTGAGCATCCCAATAGCACCTGCAAGAACCCAAGCAAAAAGGCACACGCTGAGATATTGCCCAAAACCACAGCCTGCCCGCACCGATCCCCATCTCCCTCTCCTTTACCTTGAACAGCTTGTCTGCCCGTCCCCCGTCAATCTGGGTTGGCGCTTTGAGGCTTATGCGCCACCCGTAAGACCCAAACAACAGGGATTGCTTCTTAGAAGCGGACCTGCCGCACACAGCGCCTGAAAAATAACCGCTCCTTCAGCCCACCGATCCCCGCTCACCTTGCCCGAGTCAGCTCCGGGGCCCGTATCCCACATGGCTCCTCGCTTGGAACCTTCACATTAAAAAAAAAAAAAAAAAAAAAAAAACACACACCACACACACACCCCACAAGTCAGAAACACAATAAAGTAGTCAAAGAACCACCAGTCACGCCTTCCCTCTGACCCCTCAGCTACTCCGTCGAACCTGACTGTACAACCTTTGCCTCAACAGCCTAGGCATACCAACACACCTCACAGACTCTCAGCGCTACGCCACCTACCCCCTGACTCTACACCCCCCGGGCAGGGCGGCTCCAGGCCACACGCACGCACACCCCGACGCTCCACAGCGCGCTACAAACAACGTGCCTCAAAGACGAGAGAGTACTCTCGGCAAGAGGAACGACACCCGGACGGAAGATGCCGTCCGGCAAGACGGCCTGCGGGACCGTGACGGCGATGCGACGAGGTTCTACGGGAGCCCCGGAGAGAGAGCGGAACGTGACGGCCCCCGACAAGAAGTTACTCTGAAAGCCAATTAGACATAGGCACAACAATGCCGCCTTCAAGACCTAAGAACGTAAGGGCGCAGGCGAGAAAGCCCAGTCCGCAAAAATGGACCGGAACAGAGCAGAGCTGCTGACGCAGCCGAGAATGACGGCGCAAAAAAGGACGGCCCGGAAACCTCCCAGGCGCCAGACGGATCCACGCTGCGCGCTAGTAACGCCAGAAAAGAAGCGCCGGATTGGCGCTAAGTCGACGGGTACAGGCATTTGAGACGCTAGGGATGACGCCGAGTCACAAAACCCGAGGTGCGTGCCACCCTCCTCGGGCGCAAAGGCAACATCGAGACCCGACAAAGTCCTAAGACACAGAAGACGCACCACACAAAGCGCGCAACAGCAGACACAGCCTGGAACCGCCCTGCCCGGCGCACGCTGCCATCCTGCCGAAGACTAACCCGCTCCCTTTACCTGCCCAGAGGGCACCGTTCCCAGACAGCCCTCTCCCCTGCGCTACGCTTAAAAACCCCACCCCGCAACGGCCAACCTCGCACCCTCCCTCGCCCGACCCCTCTCCGGCACCGGAGCCTCAACGTAGCTTGCACGTGGCTGCGAGTCCGAATCCGTTCTCAACACAAAGGACCACATTTAGCCCGCTGGATTCATCCTGCGGTCACCTAGTTCCTCTTCCCCGTCTGCAAAACCAAGCCAACCAATGCCATCAGTCAGCATCGCCTCGGTCAACCACCTTTTGCACGACATCCGCCACCTCAGGCAAGCCGTGGCAGGCCACTCACCCGCTCATCGCCGATTCCAGAGTCGGACACCACGGCTGTCGTCGCTTCCGGCACCTGGGATACCGAAAGACACAGCGTTACCTTTGCGCTTGCAAGAAGTCACCCGCCCCTCACTCCCTACCACCCAGCTCACCTCAAACGCTCCTCCGCTTCCAAAGGCGGCCCCCACAGAACCCGCAAAACCAAGGACAAACACTGCAACTCGGTGGCCGTACAACACCTGGCTATTAGACACCCACCCGGCCTGCTACCGCCTCACCTTCTGGGAGCGATCGTCAACACGCAACGCTGAGCATCCCAATAGCACCTGCAAGAACCCAAGCAAAAAGGCACACGCTGAGATATTGCCCAAAACCACAGCCTGCCCGCACCGATCCCCATCTCCCTCTCCTTTACCTTGAACAGCTTGTCTGCCCGTCCCCCGTCAATCTGGGTTGGCGCTTTGAGGCTTATGCGCCACCCGTAAGACCCAAACAACAGGGATTGCTTCTTAGAAGCGGACCTGCCGCACACAGCGCCTGAAAAATAACCGCTCCTTCAGCCCACCGATCCCCGCTCACCTTGCCCGAGTCAGCTCCGGGGCCCGTATCCCACATGGCTCCTCGCTTGGAACCTTCACATTAAAAAAAAAAAAAAAAAAAAACACACACCACACACACACCCCACAAGTCAGAAACACAATAAAGTAGTCAAAGAACCACCAGTCACGCCTTCCCTCTGACCCCTCAGCTACTCCGTCGAACCTGACTGTACAACCTTTGCCTCAACAGCCTAGGCATACCAACACACCTCACAGACTCTCAGCGCTACGCCACCTACCCCCTGACTCTACACCCCCCGGGCAGGGCGGCTCCAGGCCACACGCACGCACACCCCGACGCTCCACAGCGCGCTACAAACAACGTGCCTCAAAGACGAGAGAGTACTCTCGGCAAGAGGAACGACACCCGGACGGAAGATGCCGTCCGGCAAGACGGCCTGCGGGACCGTGACGGCGATGCGACGAGGTTCTACGGGAGCCCCGGAGAGAGAGCGGAACGTGACGGCCCCCGACAAGAAGTTACTCTGAAAGCCAATTAGACATAGGCACAACAATGCCGCCTTCAAGACCTAAGAACGTAAGGGCGCAGGCGAGAAAGCCCAGTCCGCAAAAATGGACCGGAACAGAGCAGAGCTGCTGACGCAGCCGAGAATGACGGCGCAAAAAAGGACGGCCCGGAAACCTCCCAGGCGCCAGACGGATCCACGCTGCACGCTAGTAACGCCAGAAAAGAAGCGCCGGATTGGCGCTAAGTCGACGGGTACAGGCATTTGAGACGCTAGGGATGACGCCGAGTCACAAAACCCGAGGTGCGTGCCACCCTCCTTGGGCGCAAAGGCAACAACATCGAGACCCGACAAAGTCCTAAGACACAGAAGACGCACCACACAAAGCGCGCAACAGCAGACACAGCCTGGAACCGCCCTGCCCGGCGCACGCTGCCATCCTGCCGAAGACTAACCCGCTCCCTTTACCTGCCCAGAGGGCACCGTTCCCAGACAGCCCTCTCCCCTGCGCTACGCTTAAAAACCCCACCCCGCAACGGCCAACCTCGCACCCTCCCTCGCCCGACCCCTCTCCGGCACCGGAGCCTCAACGTAGCTTGCACGTGGCTGCGAGTCCGAATCCGTTCTCAACACAAAGGACCACATTTAGCCCGCTGGATTCATCCTGCGGTCGCCTAGTTCCTCTTCCCCGTCTGCAAAACCAAGCCAACCAATGCCATCAGTCAGCATCGCCTCGGTCAACCACCTTTTGCACGACATCCGCCACCTCAGGCAAGCCGTGGCAGGCCACTCACCCGCTCATCGCCGATTCCAGAGTCGGACACCACGGCTGTCGTCGCTTCCGGCACCTGGGATACCGAAAGACACAGCGTTACCTTTGCGCTTGCAAGAAGTCACCCGCCCCTCACTCCCTACCACCCAGCTCACCTCAAACGCTCCTCCGCTTCCAAAGGCGGCCCCCACAGAACCCGCAAAACCAAGGACAAACACTGCAACTCGGTGGCCGTACAACACCTGGCTATTAGACACCCACCCGGCCTGCTACCGCCTCACCTTCTGGGAGCGATCGTCAACACGCAACGCTGAGCATCCCAATAGCACCTGCAAGAACCCAAGCAAAAAGGCACACGCTGAGATATTGCCCAAAACCACAGCCTGCCCGCACCGATCCCCATCTCCCTCTCCTTTACCTTGAACAGCTTGTCTGCCCGTCCCCCGTCAATCTGGGTTGGCGCTTTGAGGCTTATGCGCCACCCGTAAGACCCAAACAACAGGGATTGCTTCTTAGAAGCGGACCTGCCGCACACAGCGCCTGAAAAATAACCGCTCCTTCAGCCCACCGATCCCCGCTCACCTTGCCCGAGTCAGCTCCGGGGCCCGTATCCCACATGGCTCCTCGCTTGGAACCTTCACATTAAAAAAAAAAACACACACCACACACACACCCCACAAGTCAGAAACACAATAAAGTAGTCAAAGAACCACCAGTCACGCCTTCCCTCTGACCCCTCAGCTACTCCGTCGAACCTGACCGTACAACCTTTGCCTCAACAGCCTAGGCATACCAACACACCTCACAGACTCTCAGCGCTACGCCACCTACCCCCGACTCTACACCCCCCGGGCAGGGCGGCTCCAGGCCACACGCACGCACACCCCGACGCTCCACAGCGCGCTACAAACAACGTGCCTCAAAGACGAGAGAGTACTCTCGGCAAGAGGAACGACACCCGGACGGAAGATGCCGTCCGGCAAGACGGCCTGCGGGACCGTGACGGCGATGCGACGAGGTTCTACGGGAGCCCCGGAGAGAGAGCGGAACGTGACGGCCCCCGACAAGAAGTTACTCTGAAAGCCAATTAGACATAGGCACAACAATGCCGCCTTCAAGACCTAAGAACGTAAGGGCGCAGGCGAGAAAGCCCAGTCCGCAAAAATGGACCGGAACAGAGCAGAGCTGCTGACGCAGCCGAGAATGACGGCGCAAAAAAGGACGGCCCGGAAACCTCCCAGGCGCCAGACGGATCCACGCTGCACGCTAGTAACGCCAGAAAAGAAGCGCCGGATTGGCGCTAAGTCGACGGGTACAGGCATTTGAGACGCTAGGGATGACGCCGAGTCACAAAACCCGAGGTGCGTGCCACCCTCCTCGGGCGCAAAGGCAACAACATCGAGACCCGACAAAGTCCTAAGACACAGAAGACGCACCACACAAAGCGCGCAACAGCAGACACAGCCTGGAACCGCCCTGCCCGGCGCACGCTGCCATCCTGCCGAAGACTAACCCGCTCCCTTTACCTGCCCAGAGGGCACCGTTCCCAGACAGCCCTCTCCCCTGCGCTACGCTTAAAAACCCCACCCCGCAACGGCCAACCTCGCACCCTCCCTCGCCCGACCCCTCTCCGGCACCGGAGCCTCAACGTAGCTTGCACGTGGCTGCGAGTCCGAATCCGTTCTCAACACAAAGGACCACATTTAGCCCGCTGGATTCATCCTGCGGTCGCCTAGTTCCTCTTCCCCGTCTGCAAAACCAAGCCAACCAATGCCATCAGTCAGCATCGCCTCGGTCAACCACCTTTTGCACGACATCCGCCACCTCAGGCAAGCCGTGGCAGGCCACTCACCCGCTCATCGCCGATTCCAGAGTCGGACACCACGGCTGTCGTCGCTTCCGGCACCTGGGATACCGAAAGACACAGCGTTACCTTTGCGCTTGCAAGAAGTCACCCGCCCCTCACTCCCTACCACCCAGCTCACCTCAAACGCTCCTCCGCTTCCAAAGGCGGCCCCCACAGAACCCGCAAAACCAAGGACAAACACTGCAACTCGGTGGCCGTACAACACCTGGCTATTAGACACCCACCCGGCCTGCTACCGCCTCACCTTCTGGGAGCGATCGTCAACACGCAACGCTGAGCATCCCAATAGCACCTGCAAGAACCCAAGCAAAAAGGCACACGCTGAGATATTGCCCAAAACCACAGCCTGCCCGCACCGATCCCCATCTCCCTCTCCTTTACCTTGAACAGCTTGTCTGCCCGTCCCCCGTCAATCTGGGTTGGCGCTTTGAGGCTTATGCGCCACCCGTAAGACCCAAACAACAGGGATTGCTTCTTAGAAGCGGACCTGCCGCACACAGCGCCTGAAAAATAACCGCTCCTTCAGCCCACCGATCCCCGCTCACCTTGCCCGAGTCAGCTCCGGGGCCCGTATCCCACATGGCTCCTCGCTTGGAACCTTCACATTAAAAAAAAAAAAAAAAAAAACACACCACACACACACCCCACAAGTCAGAAACACAATAAAGTAGTCAAAGAACCACCAGTCACGCCTTCCCTCTGACCCCTCAGCTACTCCGTCGAACCTGACTGTACAACCTTTGCCTCAACAGCCTAGGCATACCAACACACCTCACAGACTCTCAGCGCTACGCCACCTACCCCCTGACTCTACACCCCCCGGGCAGGGCGGCTCCAGGCCACACGCACGCACACCCCGACGCTCCACAGCGCGCTACAAACAACGTGCCTCAAAGACGAGAGAGTACTCTCGGCAAGAGGAACGACACCCGGACGGAAGATGCCGTCCGGCAAGACGGCCTGCGGGACCGTGACGGCGATGCGACGAGGTTCTACGGGAGCCCCGGAGAGAGAGCGGAACGTGACGGCCCCCGACAAGAAGTTACTCTGAAAGCCAATTAGACATAGGCACAACAATGCCGCCTTCAAGACCTAAGAACGTAAGGGCGCAGGCGAGAAAGCCCAGTCCGCAAAAATGGACCGGAACAGAGCAGAGCTGCTGACGCAGCCGAGAATGACGGCGCAAAAAAGGACGGCCCGGAAACCTCCCAGGCGCCAGACGGATCCACGCTGCACGCTAGTAACGCCAGAAAAGAAGCGCCGGATTGGCGCTAAGTCGACGGGTACAGGCATTTGAGACGCTAGGGATGACGCCGAGTCACAAAACCCGAGGTGCGTGCCACCCTCCTCGGGCGCAAAGGCAACAACATCGAGACCCGACAAAGTCCTAAGACACAGAAGACGCACCACACAAAGCGCGCAACAGCAGACACAGCCTGGAACCGCCCTGCCCGGCGCACGCTGCCATCCTGCCGAAGACTAACCCGCTCCCTTTACCTGCCCAGAGGGCACCGTTCCCAGACAGCCCTCTCCCCTGCGCTACGCTTAAAAACCCCACCCCGCAACGGCCAACCTCGCACCCTCCCTCGCCCGACCCCTCTCCGGCACCGGAGCCTCAACGTAGCTTGCACGTGGCTGCGAGTCCGAATCCGTTCTCAACACAAAGGACCACATTTAGCCCGCTGGATTCATCCTGCGGTCGCCTAGTTCCTCTTCCCCGTCTGCAAAACCAAGCCAACCAATGCCATCAGTCAGCATCGCCTCGGTCAACCACCTTTTGCACGACATCCGCCACCTCAGGCAAGCCGTGGCAGGCCACTCACCCGCTCATCGCCGATTCCAGAGTCAGACACCACGGCTGTCGTCGCTTCCGGCACCTGGGATACCGAAAGACACAGCGTTACCTTTGCGCTTGCAAGAAGTCACCCGCCCCTCACTCCCTACCACCCAGCTCACCTCAAACGCTCCTCCGCTTCCAAAGGCGGCCCCCACAGAACCCGCAAAACCAAGGACAAACACTGCAACTCGGTGGCCGTACAACACCTGGCTATTAGACACCCACCCGGCCTGCTACCGCCTCACCTTCTGGGAGCGATCGTCAACATGCAACGCTGAGCATCCCAATAGCACCTGCAAGAACCCAAGCAAAAAGGCACACGCTGAGATATTGCCCAAAACCACAGCCTGCCCGCACCGATCCCCATCTCCCTCTCCTTTACCTTGAACAGCTTGTCTGCCCGTCCCCCGTCAATCTGGGTTGGCGCTTTGAGGCTTATGCGCCACCCGTAAGACCCAAACAACAGGGATTGCTTCTTAGAAGCGGACCTGCCGCACACAGCGCCTGAAAAATAACCGCTCCTTCAGCCCACCGATCCCCGCTCACCTTGCCCGAGTCAGCTCCGGGGCCCGTATCCCACATGGCTCCTCGCTTGGAACCTTCACATTAAAAAAAAAAAAAAAAAAAAAAACACACACCACACACACCCCACAAGTCAGAAACACAATAAAGTAGTCAAAGAACCACCAGTCACGCCTTCCCTCTGACCCCTCAGCTACTCCGTCGAACCTGACCGTACAACCTTTGCCTCAACAGCCTAGGCATACCAACACACCTCACAGACTCTCAGCGCTACGCCACCTACCCCCTGACTCTACACCCCCCGGGCAGGGCGGCTCCAGGCCACACGCACGCACACCCCGACGCTCCACAGCGCGCTACAAACAACGTGCCTCAAAGACGAGAGAGTACTCTCGGCAAGAGGAACGACACCCGGACGGAAGATGCCGTCCGGCAAGACGGCCTGCGGGACCGTGACGGCGATGCGACGAGGTTCTACAGGAGCCCCGGAGAGAGAGCGGAACGTGACGGCCCCCGACAAGAAGTTACTCTGAAAGCCAATTAGACATAGGCACAACAATGCCGCCTTCAAGACCTAAGAACGTAAGGGCGCAGGCGAGAAAGCCCAGTCCGCAAAAATGGACCGGAACAGAGCAGAGCTGCTGACGCAGCCGAGAATGACGGCGCAAAAAGGACGGCCCGGAAACCTCCCAGGCGCCAGACGGATCCACGCTGCACGCTAGTAACGCCAGAAAAGAAGCGCCGGATTGGCGCTAAGTCGACGGGTACAGGCATTTGAGACGCTAGGGATGACGCCGAGTCACAAAACCCGAGGTGCGTGCCACCCTCCTCGGGCGCAAAGGCAACAACATCGAGACCCGACAAAGTCCTAAGACACAGAAGACGCACCACACAAAGCGCGCAACAGCAGACACAGCCTGGAACCGCCCTGCCCGGCGCACGCTGCCATCCTGCCGAAGACTAACCCGCTCCCTTTACCTGCCCAGAGGGCACCGTTCCCAGACAGCCCTCTCCCCTGCGCTACGCTTAAAAACCCCACCCCGCAACGGCCAACCTCGCACCCTCCCTCGCCCGACCCCTCTCCGGCACCGGAGCCTCAACGTAGCTTGCACGTGGCTGCGAGTCCGAATCCGTTCTCAACACAAAGGACCACATTTAGCCCGCTGGATTCATCCTGCGGTCGCCTAGTTCCTCTTCCCCGTCTGCAAAACCAAGCCAACCAATGCCATCAGTCAGCATCGCCTCGGTCAACCACCTTTTGCACGACATCCGCCACCTCAGGCAAGCCGTGGCAGGCCACTCACCCGCTCATCGCCGATTCCAGAGTCGGACACCACGGCTGTCGTCGCTTCCGGCACCTGGGATACCGAAAGACACAGCGTTACCTTTGCGCTTGCAAGAAGTCACCCGCCCCTCACTCCCTACCACCCAGCTCACCTCAAACGCTCCTCCGCTTCCAAAGGCGGCCCCCACAGAACCCGCAAAACCAAGGACAAACACTGCAACTCGGTGGCCGTACAACACCTGGCTATTAGACACCCACCCGGCCTGCTACCGCCTCACCTTCTGGGAGCGATCGTCAACATGCAACGCTGAGCATCCCAATAGCACCTGCAAGAACCCAAGCAAAAAGGCACACGCTGAGATATTGCCCAAAACCACAGCCTGCCCGCACCGATCCCCATCTCCCTCTCCTTTACCTTGAACAGCTTGTCTGCCCGTCCCCCGTCAATCTGGGTTGGCGCTTTGAGGCTTATGCGCCACCCGTAAGACCCAAACAACAGGGATTGCTTCTTAGAAGCGGACCTGCCGCACACAGCGCCTGAAAAATAACCGCTCCTTCAGCCCACCGATCCCCGCTCACCTTGCCCGAGTCAGCTCCGGGGCCCGTATCCCACATGGCTCCTCGCTTGGAACCTTCACATTAAAAAAAAAAAAAAAAAACCACACACCACACACACACCCCACAAGTCAGCAACACAATAAAGTAGTCAAAGAACCACCAGTCACGCCTTCCCTCTGACCCCTCAGCTACTCCGTCGAACCTGACTGTACAACCTTTGCCTCAACAGCCTAGGCATACCAACACACCTCACAGACTCTCAGCGCTACGCCACCTACCCCCTGACTCTACACCCCCCGGGCAGGGCGGCTCCAGGCCACACGCACGCACACCCCGACGCTCCACAGCGCGCTACAAACAACGTGCCTCAAAGACGAGAGAGTACTCTCGGCAAGAGGAACGACACCCGGACGGAAGATGCCGTCCGGCAAGACGGCCTGCGGGACCGTGACGGCGATGCGACGAGGTTCTACGGGAGCCCCGGAGAGAGAGCGGAACGTGACGGCCCCCGACAAGAAGTTACTCTGAAAGCCAATTAGACATAGGCACAACAATGCCGCCTTCAAGACCTAAGAACGTAAGGGCGCAGGCGAGAAAGCCCAGTCCGCAAAAATGGACCGGAACAGAGCAGAGCTGCTGATGCAGTCGGGAATGATGCTGCAAAAAAAAAAAAAAAAAAAGGGCCACATGGAAACCTCCCAGACGCCAGGCCTATCCACACCCCACTCTTGAAGCACCAGTAGATCACCTGATCATCACTATCCTGATGGTTACAGGCATTCGAGATGCTAGGTATGACACCCAAATCGAGACACCTGGAGTGCATGCTGCCCTCCTTGGGCACAAAGGCAACATCGAGACCTGGGGAACATCTAGAGACACAGAAGACAGACCACATAAACTATGCAACAGACACAGCCTGGAACCACCCTGCCCGGCACATGCTGGCATCGTGCTGCTTTGTTTACCTGCTCAGAGGGCACTATTCCCAGACAGCCCTCTCCCCTGTGCTACATTTACAGAGCTCTTTGTGCAATGGCCAACCTCGCACCCTCCCTCCCCCGACCCCTCTCCGGCACCAGAGCCTCAACTTAGGTTGCAGACGGCCATGACTCCAAATCCATCCTGGACAAGGAGAATCCAGTGAGCCGAGTGTGGTTTATCTTGTGGTCACAAGGTTCCGCTCCGCCATCTACAAAACACCACCAATGCTGTCAGTCAGCATCACATCGCTGAACACAGACCTTTTGCACAACATCCGCCACCTCAGACAGGCCGTGGCGTGCCGCTCACCCACTCGGCACCGACTCCCCGATTGGACACCACGGCTGTCGTCACTTCCAGCATCTAGGATACCGCAACACACAGAAGTACCTTTGCGCTTCCAAGAAATAACCGTCCCCTCGCTACCTGCTACCCAGCTCGGCTCAAAAGCTCCTCTGCTTCCAAAGGCGGCCCGCACAGAACCCGCAAAACTAAAGAGAAACACGGCAACTCAGTTGCCATACAATTATTGGCTATTAGACACCAGCCCACCTCACCAACGCCTCACCTGCTGGGACCGCTCATCCATGAGCAATATCACCCCTCTAAATAGCACCTGCAAGAACCCAAGCAAAAAGGCACATGCTGAGATATTGCCCAGAACCACAGCCGGCCCACACCGCTCCCCATCTCCCCCTCCTTTACCTTGAGCAGCTTGCCTCCCCCGCCTCCGTCAATCTGGGTTCCCACTTGGAGGCTGATGCGCCACCTGTAAGACCCAAACAACAGGGGCTGCTTAGAACCGGACCTGCCACACACAGCACCCGAAAAATAACCGCTCTTTCAGCCCACCGATCCCCGCTCACCTTAGCTGAGTCAGCTTCGGGACCTGTATCCCATGTTCCTCCTTGGTCAGAACCTTCATGTTAAAAAAAAGTGTCAGAAACACCATAAAGCAGTCAAAGAGCCACCAGTCACATCTTCCCTCTAAATCCCTCAGGTACTCCGTCCAACATGACTGTACAACCTTTGCCTCAACAGTCTAGGCACAGCAACACATTAACCACAGACTTTTACCGCTATTCCACCTACCCCCTGACTCTACACCCCCCGGGCAGGGCAGCTCCAGGCCAAACACACAGACCTACCCTCCACGCAACACTACAAACTACACGCCTCAGAGATGAGAGGAAACTCTCAGCAAGAACAACAACACATGGACGGAAGACACTGTGGAGGAAGACAACCTGTGGGACCGTGAACCCGATGTGACAAGGTTCTATGGCAGCCCCAGAATGAGAGCTGAAAGTCACAGCCCTTGACAAGAAGTTGTTACTCTCCAAACTGAGAGGACGTAGGCGCAACAAGCCCGGCTTCAAGACCTAAGAACGTAAGGGCGCAGGCGAGAAAGCCCAGTCCGCAAAAAAGGACGGCAAGAGAGCAGAGCTGCTGATGCAGCCGGAACGACGCCGCAAAATAGGGCCTCCCGGAAACCTCCGACATGCCAGACGATCCACGCTGCACACTGGTAACGCCAGAAAAGTGCCCGATGGACGCTACGCCAATGAGTGCGGGCATTCAAGATGCTAGGAGGGACTGCCGAGGCACATGCCGCCCTCCTTGGGCGCAAAGAGGGCATCGAGAGCCAAGGAATGCCTAAGACACAGAAGACACACCACACAAACTACGCAACAACAGACACAGCCTGGAACTGCCCTGCCCGGCACACGCCGCCATCCTGCTGAAGACTAACCCGCTCCCTTTACCTGCCCAGAGGGCACTGTTCCCAGACAGCCCTCTCCCCTGCACTACCTTTAAAATCCCTTCCTGCAATTGCCAACCCTGCACCCTCCCTCCCCCAACCCCTCTCAGGCACTGGAGCCTCAACTTAGCTTGCAGATGGCCACGAGTCCAAATCCATCCTGGACAAGGAAAACCACCCTCAGCCTGCTGGATTCATCCTGCAGTCACCAGGTTCCTCTTCACCATGTGCAAAGCCAAACCAATGCTGCCAGTCAGCAGCACATCAGTCAACACTGACCTTTTGCACAACATCCACCGCCTCAGACAGGCCATGGCGTGCACCTCACCCGCTCCGCGCAGATTCTGGAGTCAGACGCCACGGCGGTCATCGCTTCCTGCACCTAGGATACTGAGAGACAGAAAATAACCTTTGCGCTTGCCAGATATCACCGGCCCCACACTCCCTACTACCCAGCTCACCTCAAAGGCTCCTCCAGTTCCAAGGACAGCCCCCACAGAACCTGCAAAACCAAAGAGAAACACTGCAACTCAGTGGCCATACAATACTTGGCTATTGGACACCAACCCGGCCCACCACCGCCTCACATTCCGGGACCGCTCGTCGGCTTGCAGCGTCGCCCCTCCGAGGCTAGGTGCGGCACCTGCAAAAACACAAGTAAGAGGCATGTGCCCCAACCCACAGCCTGCCCACACCGATCCCATGTCACCCTCCTTTACCTTAACAGCTCGCCCACCCTGCCCCCATCAGTTTGGCTTGCTACTTTGAGGCTGACGCACCACCTGTAAGACCAAAACAACAGGGGCTGCTTAGAACCGGACCGGCCGCACACAACGCCTGAAAAATAACCGCTCCTTCAGCCCACCGATCCCCGCTCACCTTACACGAGTCAGCTCCGGGGCCCATATCCCACATGGCTCCACGCTCAGAAGCCTTCACGATAAAAAGAAAAAGATAGAAGCCATATTGTAGTAGAATAGCTACCAGTCACATCTGCCCTCTAACAGCACACACCAACCCACCTTCTTACAGTGCTGATCTCACCTCTCCTTTGTCACGCTGGATGGCTCGTCCTTCTACATCTGCAAATCAAATAACACCAAGCAAGTCACCTGGATGCTGAGCAATACCTTAACAATTCCAGATGTCTTGTTCTTATTTAGCAATACCATCTACAGACCAACCACAGCCTACTATGGAAAGAAATATATAACTCAAATATTAAGGCCTACACATACAAGCCTTAACACCTTTGAGGTTCATTCCACTCAAGCAGAATCAGCAAGCTTGTGCTCTAGCTGCCTCCCCGAGATCGCTACAGTCATCCCCTTGGCACCTGCCTAACGCTACAATAATTGCTGTCCTCACCCACTGCCAACAGCTACTCAGTCCAAGATGACTGTACAACCTTTCCCTCAACAGTCTAGTCAGAGCAACACATTAACCTTAGACTCTTATCCACCTACCCCGACTCCACACCCCCCAGGGAGGGTGGCTCCAGACCACACACACACAGACCTACCCTCCACGCAACACTACAAACAACATGCCTCAAAGACAAGAGAGAACTCTCAGCAATAACGACACCCAGACAGAAGATGCCACAGAGGAAGACGACCTGCGGGACCGTGACGGCCATGTGAGGAGGCCCTATGGCAGCCCCAGAAAGAGAGAGCAGAACGTCACAGCCCCCGACAAGAAGTTACCCTGAAAACTGAGATGATGTAGGCGCAACAATCCCAGCTTCAAGACCTAAGAACGTAAGGACTCAGGCAAGAAAGCCCAGTTTGCAGAAACGGACGGCAAGGGAGCAGAGCTGCTGACACAGCCAAGAACAACGCCGCAGAAAAGGACCACCCAGAAACCTCCGAGACACCAGGCCAATCCACGCCATATGCTTGCGACACCAGAAAAGCAGCGCCCAATCGGCACTATGCCAACGAGCACAAGCGTTTGTGACGGTAGGGATGACACCTGAGGCGCATGCCACCCTCTTTGGGCGCAAAGAGGGCATTGAGACCTGGCGAAGGCCTAAGACACAGAAGACATACCACACAAACTGCACAATAATAGACACAGCCTGGAACCGCCCTGCCGGGCACACGCTGCCATCCTGCCAACCCGCTCCCTTTACCTGCCCAGAGGGCACCGTTCCTGGACGGCCCTCTCCCCTACCTTTCAAAACCCCTTCCTGCAATGGCCAGCCCTGTCTCCTCACCCCCTTCCCAGTGCCAGTCCCTCAACTTAATCTTTCAGAGGGCCGTGGGGTCCGCATCCATCCTTGACCGGACACATCAGCTAGCTGATATTTTCCTGCACTCCCCAGGTTCCTCTTCCTCGCCTGCAAAACAAAACCCCACAGCACCAGCAGTAAGCATCGTGACTGTGAACGCCGACCTCTTCTGCGCCACCTTCACCCTCGTAAGCGCCGCGGCATTCCGCTCGCCTCCTCCACGCCCATTCCAGAGTCGGAGGCCGGAGGCTGCGGCCATCGTTCCTTGTGGCGCCCAAGATGCCAAGAGACAGAAAATCACCTTCGCGCTCGTGAAAAGTCACAAGTCCCACACTCCTCCTCTCTACTTCCCATCTCGCCTCCAATGCTCATCCAATTCCAGAGACGGCCCGCACGGAACCTGCAAAACCAGAGAGAAAAGCTTCACCAAGTTGCCGCAGGATACTTTGCTCTCGGGCGCCGACAGGCCCGCAACCACCTCACCTTCTCGGACCTCTCAGCAAATTGCTGCTTCGCTCCTCTGACGCTACATGCATAATCTACAACAATCAAAGCAAACAACACATGCTGAGATACTACCCAAAACAAGAGCCCACCCACACTGATTCCCATCTCCTGCTCCTTTACCTCGGCCAGGTGCCTACGCTGCCTCTGCTGTTTTCAGGTTGCCATGTTGAGGTGCGGGTACCACCTGTAAAACCCAAACAAGAAAAGTTCCTTAAAGCTTCACCCGCAATATGACACCTGAAAACTAACTGCTACACCAGCCCGCTAGTCATTGCTCATCATGCCTGAGTCAGCTCTGGTGCCCATATCCCACATGGCTTCACATCTTCAAAATAAAGCCAAAAACCCAAACCGTAACCTAGTCATATACCCACCGGTCACATCTCTCTAACACCACACACCGACCCACCTTAACTCTGTCACCCTGCACAGCTCATCCTCCCGCATCTGCAAAAACAGTAATATCAAAGAAGCCACGCAGATGCAGAGCGATAGCTTAACTATTCCAGAGCTCTTGTTCCCATTAGGAATACCATCTAGAGCCCAACTACAGCCTGCCATTAAAAGAAATATGTAACTCAAACATGAAGCCCTACCCATACAAGCCTTAACACCTTTGAGATTCAATCTGCTCAACTACCAGCGCCCTAGTGCTACTCCCAAACAGCTCCGGTCATCTCCTCAGCACCTGCAAAATGCTACGGAAATTACTGTCCTCACCTGCTGCCGATGGCTGCTTGCTCTGAGATGGGCTGTACAGCCTTGGCCAAAGCAGTCTAGGCATATTAACATTTACCATATGCTCTTAGTGCTAATCTTCCCCTGACTCTACCATTGCTACGCCCCTAGGCGGAGCAGCTCCAGCCCACAGAGACACACACAGACCAACGCTGCACTCAAACACTACAAACGACACGACCCAGGGACCTAAGAAAACTCTCAGCAAGAGGAATGAGTCCCAGCCCAGAGATGCCGTCAGTCAAGAAGATCGATGGGGCCGCGAGGAAGAATCTACAGCAGCCCCTGAAGAGTCAAATGCCATCACCAATGATAGAAAGATATGTATAAACATATATCCGTAACTGTGACGGCAGATGCGTGAGAAGCCAGGCTTAAAGACCCAAGAACGTTAAGACGCAGGGCAGAAATCCCAGAAAAGCGCTCTGGGAAAAGTGACCGCTCTTGAGCAACAATGCTAATGCTGCCTTAATAACGAGCACAATAAATTGCCATCCATAATCATCTGATACACAAGACACACAAGAAAGATACGTGCCTTAGACTTAAAGCATGATAAAGGAAGCGCTCAGTTAGTATTATGTTGATGAGCCGAGGCTTGCAAGACCCTGGGTATTTCGATGTTCCCACTGGACACAGAACAATGGAGACATGAAGACCTGATTAAGGTATGGTATGAGACACAGAAGACAGACCACACAGTAACACAGACACAGGCTGGACCTGCCCTGCCTGGTAGATGCTCTTGTTTTACAGAAAGGACCCCGCGCCCTCTCCGCGCCCGATCTCAAACCGCCTTCTCCGCTACACTGATTTTAAAACCCCTGCCTGCCCCACCTGCGCTTCCCCCACCCAACCGACCACCCGCACAAAGATAGCATCGGCCCCTCAACTTGCCTTTCAGAGGGCTGGGGCTCAGAAACCATCTTTTTAAAAGACCACATCGGCTACCTAGGATGTCGCTGCAATCACCCAGATCCTCTTCATCATCTGCAAACACAGAGTGCCATCACTCAGCATCACGCCAGTCAACGCTGACCTCTTCCGCAAGGACGCCCTCCTCAGAAGCACCGTGGCATTCCACTCAGTCCCAGCCTAATGCCAGATGTTGCCACCGGCATCACCCGTGGCACCTAGAAAACCAGCGATGCAAAGCGACCGTTGCACCCGGAAGCAGTCGCCCACTCACAAACTATTCTACACACCTCAAAAGTAACTGCTGCTGTGGTTTGCTGTTCATTGCTCACCTTGCCTGACAAGCTCAGGGCACACATTCTGCTTGGCATGTAGTTTGAGTCCCATTACGCCTTCAAAACACAGCATTAGCTAGACACATAGGTGCCAACAAGGGCACGTTCCCTCCACTGTCACACACCAACCTACCTTTTCACAATGCTCCGCTCACCTCATCCCTTCCGTGTCCAGCTCCCTATTGCACATCTACAGCAACAGTAAATCAAAGTCAACCGGGTGCTGACAGATACCCTAGCAAACAGCAAACCTCCCCCATTCTGACTTCTTCGCCCCACTAACCTTGTTGATCTGTGCTTTGTGCTCTGACCTGCCATGCTGACACAGCAACATCAGCAAGTTCCAAAAAAATAAAACAGTAATACCCATAAGAAGTAGACAACCTTCCCTCTTCTTTCCCCTACCCCAGAAGCCACATGCCAGACTCATCCTTTCCCCAGCCTGCTAAACACAGCTCCACTAGCCTCCCGTGCCCCGCCTCCGGGGTCAGCATCGATGTCAGGTACACGCTCGTATAGTCCATCTCCAATGACTTGGGAACCATAACCTTCAATGCCAGGCCCGCCTTGGGAGATTGCAGCGACACACACAGATGTTATATACTGCTTTCCAAAAAGAGAGCCCACCATGCAAATCCCTTGGACTGACTTACATACTCAGGCAACACAGAGACCCCAAAACCACAAATCCCAAAACGATTGACCTCAACCTGATGGCCCATGATGCCATCTGCTCACCTTTGCTGCCACTCCTCGCTCGACTGTGCTGCTTTGCCTAGATCTATTACTTAAACTGCAAGAATAAGTCAAACCACTCACCGACACACAAAAGTTAGTTACTGCCAGATGACTCAAATAGAGGCAAAGACCAATAGGCCAAACACCAAAAGAGCTACAAGTAGCAAATGACCGTGGCTGGTGTAATGACAGACTCTTCCTTTATGGATAAGTAACTCCTAAATGACTCCATGAAGTGCAGCACGGAGAACCCCTCGGTGGACAGTATGCTCGCATGAGAGCACTGACATATACGGGACAGGACAGTGGGCTGCCAGAAGCTGCTTGCATCCACAATGCTACTGTTAGATAACATGGCACTATAAAGTCTTAAGCCAGAACTGCATAGTAGTTACAGGAGACCTGACAGCAGACATGCTGAACATGACTTGATGGTCACAGAATCTCATGGAGACGGGTGCCAAAAATCTCATGGAGGCCCCTCAGACCCAAACGCTTGATGAGGGATGCTTCTTGCCAAAATACAAGCTCAATGAGGAAAAGCCAAAGGTGACGCGGAGCGAGCTATTAAAATCTCCGTACAGAAGCATGCATTACTTGAGATGGCAGGACAGTCCTGCCAGGTCAGTCAAACCCAAGCACTGGATTCTAATGCATGTCCAGCAGTGTCCGTGATATTTCTCACAGCCTCCCATGTCACAGACAGCTCCCCCATCTGGGACCATGTTGTGCATGTCCCAGCCCCTGGCCACCCCCGTGATGAAAATCAACCAGAACAAATAAGGACTCTACTTGATCACCTTGGCCTCCTAAAGAAGCTTCCTTCCTCTGCTGACAGTCAACACTGCTATCCCGGTGCTGTTCCTTGAATGCGGGCTGGCCCTCGGATGCCTCTACTGCCAACGGAAGAGAAAATGATTACGCTCCTACAACACGCTCCATCCTCCTCTTGTTCAAGAAATCAAAAGAAAGCTACCATCCCTGACCACTACACAACAGGAGTCTGTGCAGGAGATGGCTGAGCCCCTCCCCATAAATGGAAAACTCTGCTACAACCCTGCTTTGCCTTGCGGCACCAGCACCCGCCATCAGGGTGCCCCAAACCCATTTGTGACTCCCTAGGAAAATCCAATATAATTAGTTCAAAACACCTGGCAAATAAGATACAACCTAAAAACACATGTACTCCACCTGATCCCAAAACAGTCAGATAGCTGGCTTCCTCCTACACAAAACTCACATCTTCAACAAATACACAAAACAGAGCAACATGACACCAAACATAAAATCCTTACCCTCTGACACGCTTTGAAAGGGATTAGTGCACCCGCATAATACCTACTCACACTGTCAACCCGCATACCAGACTTCCTCAGGGTCAGACCTGCAAAGACAGAAGGAATCCTGATGCTACCTCCCCAGATGCCCCCAGAGCTCTGCTCTCGTCATGGGAAAATGCCGGTGAGGATAACTACAAAAGAAAAAAACCAAAACAAAAAAAGAGAGGAAAGAGCCACAGGGACCTGGATGTCAAAAGACAGCCTGACCTTACCTGCAGAAATAAACAACAGAAATCCTGCAAAAAAGTTCTAACCAAAACCCAGAAAATATGAAAAACCCAGGAACCTCAAAAAAGCTCAGAACATTGTACCATGTGGCAACCGAGAATGCCTGATAGATGCCACCACAAGGACAAGAGGTCTGCCTCAAGAGCGGCTCGAGACCCTTGAGCCCAATGACCTAGAAAGCCCCCTTAGGGAATTACACCAGCAGCCTACCGATGGAGAAACTGCAATGGCTTAACACGGCAACTCAGAGATCTGAAATGGGCACCTTATGACTACAGAAACTGGTGCTAAAAACACTATAAACAAGAACATCATTATCATGACCAACACTAGAGCAAGCCTCCTTGGGTGCTCAAGGTAAAGGGCAAAAAGAAAAATAGGAAAAGCTTGCATGCCCAGGACTGCGATAAAAGACACAGCCCTCCCTAGAGATTTCTAAGAGCACAAATAATACACCTCCTCTTCTCCAGAGGAGAAGGGAAGACAGCAACACAAGCCTACGCTGGAAATAAGTGTCCAGTCAGTGCCTCTAAGTAACAGTTTCTGTGACATCCTGATGGACAGATGCAAAAATTAGCTCAGGGAGCAAAATGAGGAAGAGGCACAGAGGAGTGGAGACCCAAGAATTCCAGAGGGTACGTTTTTATGTACCTTAATGTACCCAGTGCTTTCCGAGTTGAGACTTGTCTGACGCTTGGCCCTGCACGTTGCGATGCGGAGGCCCAGATAGTTTACGCTGCATCTCTCGTGACTCCGTTGTTTCTCCTGTTGGCCATAGAGAGACAAAAACAGAACAGACCTGATCAAAACCTAAATAAAACTACACAACCCATCTGAGACAGGCTGGTGAACCTGCCTCCCTTTCCCAACTATCCCCTGCTCCAAAAACTTGAGGAACACCTACTCTTCTCCTGACCTTGCAGGGAAGCAAGCCTGCTCCTTCCTGATAGCTCCTGCCCTGTATTTGCACCCCTGAACCCCCCCGTGTCGGCTGCTCCTTGGGATCTGCTCTTCTGAGCTGTGCCCCATGTTCTGTGAGCACCTCTTATCTTTCACCTTCCCAAAGACTCCGGGCTCTGGAACAGACCCACAAAGTAACTCAAGTCCTGAAGCTTATAATCTAGGAGGGGCCTGCTGCAATCCCAAAAGATTCTAGGGACAACATAGTACTCTGGAAACAATTAGGAAAAGTGATTAATTATTCCATACCCTGAAAGACTCTACACCTTATGACCTGACTGCTTTCTTGAAAAAAACCTAAAACTCCCTATACAGATGCCCACCTTAACCCCTGCTAGATCACCTCACCATCACTTCTATCAAGAAATAGCATCAACAACTTGCACAGCAAAACTGGTGAGGAAAACAAGGTTCTGTCTTCAATAAAATCAGGAATTCCAGAAAAATAAAATGCATTTACAATCCAAGAAAAACCCCAGACAAACTCAGACTATTAAACCATCTTGCCATCCCTGAACACCCATACAACGTTGCTGAGCAGAAAAAAAACAAAGAAAAAAAAAGCTGCATACAGGTATACTTTCTACTATATAATGCTGCTGAACCTTGACTGGTCCTGAGGCCCTTACCTCAAACAAACACACCTGCCCAAATAGCTGAGGCAGGACAAAATCTGCAGTCAACTGAAGGAACACCAGCGCACTAACACCAGTAAAGCCCAGGAGCAGAATGAGCTCCCTGAGGCGGGGCTGCGGCTCATATATACCCCTGGCGCCGCCCACCACCCTTCCCACATTCACCTGGGAAAGGGGAGGGGCAAACCACCAGAAGGCATAAAGGCTGCGGGAGGAGCAGCAGGGAGGTTTCTCCTGTGCCTTAGATTTGCAATGTGCAAAGCACTTAAATGGGGAAAGTGACCCTTACTAGAAACGACAAGACCTGCTCTTTTACACCAACTACATCTATTGCATCAGCAACACAACCGGGTAAGGAATTAAATGTATTTTTTCTAGGGTGTGGATTGAATGAGATCAACATCCCGCTAAGCTATGTAGGAAAGATACTCGTTAAACTCATTAACACTGCTATTATCAAAAATTACATACTTTAGTTTTCTATAAAAAAAAACGAGATGGTGTGGGGTCACGCTTCATTTCTAGCGAGACCACGCGTGCTGCCTAACTTCTACTGGAAGTACGTTCTGGATAGGGCTGAATGACAAAGCACAATTAGATCCCATAAAAATCCTTTCTCAAAAATTCCTCCAGTTGCAAAGTAAATCACTTACTGTAAATCACCGACGGTTCAGAGTCACCTCGACGGTCTCTCCGACGGACTCCCTTAACGGAACTAGATGAGTCCCAAGAGACAAAAACCACAAAAACCCCATAGAAATACAAAAAATGTCTCAGAGGCCGTATGAAGCAGCTGAATGAACGCCTAAGTAGCTAGAACAAATGTAAATTGCAAAACACAACAAAAAAAAACCCACAGGAGATCTGTCGATAAAAATAGAGGAAGGCTATTGCCTTCTCTGAAAAAGTCAAGGGGAGATCTGAGCCGACGATAGATGTGTTTGGGGTACCAACCGCCAAATAGAAACGTACCGTAAGACAAAAAAACAAAGGGACTGCTGCAGAGCACAAAGATGGCTTTAGAAAAGGTTCTGACAGAATGAGAGGCATCATCGCAGGGATCAGAGAGGCCCCAAAGGGGCCAGAGAGACCAAAGAAGTCTTGAGGACGCAATGAGTTCAAAAGGGAGTTGAACAAAGTACAGATGTACTCGGGGACCAAACGGAGGTGCGCCGAACAAGTGAGAGGACGGAGGACCGACCGAGGTAATGGAGGTGGACTCAGGAAGGGTTTGGAGGGGAAAAGAGATGCGCAAAGTGCCCTGCCGAGCTAAAACGGGGCTCTAGGGTGTAGGGGATGTCTCGCGAGAGCTTGGCAACAGGAGCGGAGGAGTCCCAAGGGGGCCTGAGAGACCAAAGAAGCCTCAGAGGTATCAACGAGGAACTCCGAGGGGGATTTCAACAAAGTACAGATGTTGTCAGGGGGACGGGGGCTGAACGAAGGCATCCTAAATACCAAAGAGGAAGGTAAGAGCACTCTGAAGTGCACGAAACAAAAAAATTGAACTGCAGCTAAAGTGCTACAAGACTGCTGGGGAGTATGAGAAAGGACTCGGGAGGCATCGTTATATAGAGTAGAGGAATTATGAGGGGGCAGGGTAAGAAAAAATGGCTTGGAGACACAGCAGGAGCCTCGGGGTCTCAGGAGAACATCTCGGCAAACTCCACGTGACTTAGTGAGAGAGGAACCGAACGAAGACACCCTCGACAGCAGAGAGATGAAAGAACACTGCGTAGCGAAGAAAGACGGGAGGCTCCGACTGAACGAGAGAGATGGGAAGGGAGATACAGTGCTACAGGGTGCTGTAGAGAACAAGGAAGGTCTCAGGAGGTGTCGTGACTGTGGGGAGAGGGGCGCCGAGGGGGGCTGACAGGTGAGAGGCGGCTTGGGATGACAAGGAGGAACTCGGGTGATTGTCTGAGCGCAGTACAGATGGTCTCGGGCAGCCGGGGACCGAACACGGGAATCCTAGATAGCGTAGAGGAACGAATGAATGCTGTATGGCTCAAAGGGCTACGAGAACGAGGCGGAGCACAAGGAAAGGTCTCTGGAGGCATCATGAGTGGGAGAAAATAACACCCCGAGGGAGGCAGAGAAAAAGAAAAAGGATTGGGGACACGACGATTAAATCCAGAGGGGATCTGAACCGATTAAACTCCTCATTTGACAGCCGGGGAACGAATAGAGGCACGGCTAGAGGGAAGAGAGGCCAGGATAACCGGGCCGGTCACAGATCTGGACTCAGGAAGTCTTCTGAGGGAACGAGAGGGGCGCGAGGTCCGCTACAAAGTTGAAGGCACGCTAAGGGCGACCTTGAAGGCGTAGATAGGCATCGCGATGCCGTTAGAGGGGTCCCGAATGGGCCAGAGAGACCAACGAAGGCTCAGGACACAAGGAAGATGTCTGGAGGGGATTGGAACTTTAGCTAGAAAATCAGGTGAAAAGACCAGGTAAAAAAACAAAACAAAACAAAAAAAAACCCCAAACACCTAAAAACCTAAGTCAAAAATGGGAATGTACTTTATGTACTTTTAAAAAAACATCTGTAGTTTTAAAATAACTTCATGCTGACATTGGTCAGAGACAGAAAAAAGTTAAAGGGAACGGCGATGAAGGAACTGAGGAAGAAACTAAAAAATAGCATTGGTGAACTGAAACAGAGAGAGAAAAGAAAATTTCAAAAGCGGTGGCACCGAGGAAAGACAAGGAAGAACAATTCAAAACTAACGACAGCAACCGAGATAAAAGTAGAACATTTTAAAAGCCAAAGGACTGAGAGAAGAAGGAACCAACCCACGGTGAACTACAACACAGGCTTAAACGGCAATTTTAAAAGGTGACCGCACTAAGGAAGGACAAAAAATCATTAATAAAATAATTAAAACAAATACAGTGAAATAAAGATAATGAATGGGATAAAAGCAGACAGAACATTTTAAAAGCAATAGTGATTAAAGCAATATTGAATAAATTAAGAATTAGTGACGACAAACTAAAACGGAGACATAGAAATGAAATGTTAAAAGTGAGGGCACAAAGGAAAAACAAGATACAATTGAAAAAATAAAGACAGAAAAGACAGGGAACACAACAGAAATAAAAAACTTAAATAGTTATGGGAATTAGGGCGATAAAGAGAAAAACTATGAAACAGGGACAACAAACTAAAGCAGAGTTATAGAAAGAAAATTTAAAAGCAAAAGCACTAATAAAGACAAGATATAATTTAAAATTAAAGATAGCGAATGGAATAAAAGTAGAAAAATTTAGGAACAAATAGGATTTAGGAAATAAGGAATAAATTAATCAAAACGGTGAACTAAGAGAGATGTAGAATTAAAATTATAAAATTGTAAAAGCAATGGCAGTAAGAAAAAACAATTAACATCTAATGACAGCAAAGGAGATAAAAGTAGAAAATTTTAAAAACCAAAGATTAAGAAAGGAAAAAAGAAAAACCCAAAGATTAAGATCAAGAAAGGAAAGCAGCAAAAATAGTGACAGCTAACTGCCACGCAGACATAAATAGAAATTTTAAAAAGCAAAGGCACTAAGGAAAGACAAGAAATCATTAAAAAATAATGACAGTGAAGAGGATAAAAGTAGGCATAGAAAGAAAACTAAAAGAAAGAGAACTAAAAGAGAGATGTAGAAAGAAAATTTAAAAAGGGAGGGCACTAAGGAAAGACAAGAAATAATTCAAGATAAATACATCAGAATAAAGACAGGAAATGGTATAAAAGCAGACAGAAACTTTTAAAAGCAATGGTGATTAAGGAAATAAGGAAAAAATTTGAAAATAGCATCAGTGAACTAACATGGAGATGGAAAAGAAGATTTAAAAAGCGATGGCAGTAAGGAAAAACAAGAAAGAATAATTAAAAATTAATGACAGCAAACAAGATGCAAGTAGAAATTTTAAAAGCCAAAGGATTAAGAGAGGAAAGCAGTACAAAGCAGCAACATTGAACTACAATGCAGACATAGACAGAAATTTTTAAAAGCGACAGCGCTAAGGAAAGAGAAGAAATCATTAAAAATAAAGACAGTGAATGGGATAAAAGCAGACAGAAAGCTTTAAAAGCAATGATGATTAAAGAATTAAGGAAAAATTAATAAAAAGTGATGGCAAACTAAAACAGAGGTGTAGAAATAAAATTTTAAGAGTGAGGGCACTAAGGAAAGAGAAGAAATAATTAAAAATAAAGACATTGAAGGGAAAAACGTAGGCATAGAAAGAACATTTTTAAAGCAATGAGGATTAGGGAAATGAAGGGAAAAATTTAAAAATAGCAAATTAAAAGAGATGGAGAAAGAAAATCTGAAATTTTGCTTAAGTTAAAACATGCATGGAAATGTAACTTAAAAAGTGACAAGGTACACAACACACGGGAATAAATTAAAAAATCTGGATAGGGATCGTTAAAAGTAGACTTAGAATGAAAATTGAAAAAGCAACGGGGTTCAGGACAGACAGGGAAAAATTTAAAAATAAAGACAGTAAAATGGTTAAAGTAGACACAAAGAAAATTTTAAAAGCAACTGGGTAAAGGACAAGCAGGAAAAAAATTAAAAAAATTTTTAGAAAATTAAAAAAACAGAAATCTGGTTAAAAGTTGACATAGAAAATTTTAAAAGCAAAAGCATTAAGAAGGGGGAAAACATAAAATAAGGGTAGGGTGATAGAGAGAGAGAGACATAGGAATAAAATTATAAAAGCGGAGGCATTAAGGAAAGACAAGGGAAAAGTTACAAAATAAGAATAGGGAGAAAAATACAGAGATGCATAGGAAGAAAATTTCAAAAGCAATTAGGTACAAGACAGATGAGAAACAAATACAAAACACAGTGAATTGGTTAAAGGAGACACAGAAAGAAAATTTTAAAAGCTACAGGGTACAGGATAGACAGGAAAACATAAAAAATAGGGACAGCAAAGTAGATAAACGTTGATATAGAAAGAAAATGTAAAATGTGATGGCTTTAAGGAAAGACAGGAATAAATAAAAAAATAAGAAGGGGGGGAAAAATAGAAACACACATAAAAGTAAATTTTAAAGGCAACAGGGTACACAACACAGGAAAGAATTAAAAACTATGGATAGGGAGCTTGATAAAAGCAGACATAGAAAGAAAATCAAAGAAGCGACAGGGTACAGGACAGACAGGAGAGAATTAGAAAATAAAGACAGTGAACTGGCTAAAAGTAGTCATAGAAAAAAAATTTTAAATTGGCGGAGTATAGTATTGACAGGAAAAAAAATAAAAATAAGAACAGGAAACTAAATAAATGGACATATAGAAAGAATTTTTTTTACAGCAACTGGGTACAGGACAGAGAGGGAGGAATTAAAAAGTAAGGACAAGGGATGAGATAGAGGGAGATATAGAAAGAAATTTTTAAAAGCAACAGGCTACAAGAAATACAGGAAAGAATTAAAAAATAGGAACAGGGACGAGAATAGAAGGAAATATTGAAAGGAAATTTTAAAAGCAAGGAGGTATGCAGATGAAAGGGAGGACTTAAAATTCAGGGAAAGGGAGCCAGATAACAGGAATTCTTGAAAGAGACATCAAATAGCAATGGGGTACAAGAAATAGAGGGAAGAATTTTAAAAATCAAGAAAGGAAGCCTGATAGAGAGAGACCTAGAAGGGATTTTAAAAAGCAACTGAGTACCAGAAACATAGACAAGGATTAAAACCTAAGGACAGGGAGATGGATAGAGAACAACGTAGAAAGAAAATGTAAACAGTGATCAGGTACAAGAGACACGGGAATATTAAAACAACAGGGACAGGGAGATGGATAGAAGGAACCATTGCAAGAAAATTTAAAAAGCGACGGGGTATAGAACAGAGAGAAGAATTTAAAAATAGGGACAGGGTGCTGGAGACAGGGAAACATAGAAAGAGAAATTAAAATGCAACAGGGTACAGAAAACACAGGAAAGCATTAAAAAATAGGGAGAGGGAGCCACAGAGAGGGAAATATAGGAAAAAAAAATTAATAGGTGAAGTGGTACAGGGCAGAGTTCACAGAAGAGTAACAAGCTTTGGGGAGCCAGACAGGTAGGTGGGCCAGCAGAGAGGGAGACAGAAGCAGGGACAGGCAGGGAGGCAGGCAGGCAGGCAGAGATCCGGGGAAGGGCAGCAGAGGTGGACCAGGATGCACACGAGAGAACGCGCGACTCGACGCAGCTCCTGGCACCGGCAAGAGACCTTCGCTGCCCTAATGCTTTTCTGTCTGCCTCGGCAGCAGGTGCCTCAACGCTCCTCCACCACCAAGCTTCCCGGCGGCTCTCCCGTGCAGCCGATGGAGGCGCTGAGCTCCCAGCACTGTGTGCTGGTAATGCGCTATGTCAGGGACACTCAGAGGGATGCTTCCTCGCTGCAGGCACTGGTCATTCATTGCTGGAGGCAACTGCCTGCAGGACTCCCTTGGATTCCCTCCTTGGACAGTTCCCCTTCATCAGGTCCCTCAGGCAGGCATGCCTGGACAGACCCTTCCCCATACAAAGGGAGGGATTAAAAAAATAGGGACAGTGAGCCACATAGTGCGAGACATAGAAATAAAACTTAAAAAGCAATGGGGTACAGGACAAATAGGAAAACATTAAGAAATAATGACAGGGAGACAAATAAGGGGATACACAGAAAGAGAAAGTGGCGGGGTACAGGAAACACAGGAAAGAATTTTAAAATAGGGACAGGGTGGAAGATAGAGGGACAAATAGAAAGAAAATTCAAAAAGCGATGGGGTACGATTCGCACAGGCGAAAATTAAAAAATAAGGCCAGGGAGCTGGCGAGAGAGATACGTACATATAAAGGAATTTTAAAACCAAACAGGGTGAAGGAAAGAGCGAGAAGAAATAAAAAATACAAAAATGGAGCCAAATAGAGGGAGGCATAGAAAGAAAGTTTGAAAAGCAATGGGGTACAGAGCAGAGGGAGATATTAAAAAAACATGGGGTCAGGGAGCTGGATAGGGAGGAGATATAGAAATGAAAATTTAAAAGTAATAGGCCACAAGGCAGTGCAGAAAAACTGAAAAACAGGGAGAGGGAGCTGGCTAGAGAGACACATAGAAAAAATTTAAAATGCAACGGCGTATTCTCCAGAGTTGGCAGAAGAATAACAAGTTTTGGGGAGCCATGCAGGTAGGTGGGCAGAGAGGCAGACGGAGGAATGGAGGCAGGCAGACATCTGGAGAAGGGTGGCAGAGATGGGCCAGGATACAGAGGAGAGGACGCGTGACTCACCACAGCTCCTGGTGCCGGCAGGAGACCTTCACCGCCTCGACGCTTCTCTCTCTGCCTCTGCCCCTTCCTCCTCTGCAGTGCTGCACGCCGGACCCTCGCCCATTCAGCAGCATGCAGCGGGCACCTCTATGCTCCTCCTCCGCAAGGCTTCCTCAATACCTGGTGGCTCACCCACGTAGCCAACAGAGGCACTGAGCTCCTAGCACTGCGTGCTGGTGTCTGCCCTGTTGGGGACGGCTCGGAGGGATCCTTCCTCGCCACACAGACTGGCCGTTCCTTGCAGGAGGCACCTGCCTGCAGGACTCCCTCCTCAGCCCGTTCCCCTTCATCAGCTTTCTCAAGCAGGCATGCCCAGGCAGCCCCCTTTACAGCTAGAGCCCCTTCACACAGCAGGGCCAGCCCCATCCTCAGCCTCACTGGCCACACCTGGGGCTGCCCCAGACCCAGCTGGAGCCCATCAGCAATAGGGGCCATTGCCAAAGCCCCACAGCACATCACCCCCTCCCCTGCACCTCTCCACAGCCACATGCTCTGCACCCAGGGGCTGCAAACACATCCAGGGGCACAGACGAGGCAGGAAAAGTTTATTCATTAATGCACGTAAGAAATCTTGGCGGCGAGTTGGCTGCAAGGCTCAGTGCCCAAATGCAGCAGGACAGAGGGAGAAAAGAGAAGAGAAAAGCAGGCGGAAGGACAGAGGGACACAGAGGTGTGGGACAGAAAACGGGATGCTGCGAACAAGAGAGGGACAGGGAGCAGGACAACTGTGTAGAGAGAGGAGAGCAGAAGAAAGACTGCGGGGGTGAACAGGGACAGAGAGATGGAGGAATAAATAAGAGAGACAGGGAGCAGGAGAGAGAGGCAGAAGGGACCAGCAGGACAACAAGACAAGGGACAGGGAAAATTCTGAAGTGACAGGGGAAAGGAAACATAGCCAAGAAATAAAAAAATAGAAACAGCGGGATAGAGGTAGATGTAGAAAGAAAATTTTCTAAAAGCAACAGGGTACAAGAAACATAGGGAAGAACTAACACATAGGGACAGGGAGCTAGAAAGAGGGAGATGTAGAAAGTGTGAAAAGTGACAGGGTAGAGGACAGAGAGGGAAGAATTATCAATTAGAGACAGGAAGATGGATAGAGGGAGACATAAACAGATTTTACAAGCAACAGTATACAAGAATCCTACACGAGAATTAAAAAAACAGGTACACGGAGCTGCAGAGAGGGAGAAGTACGAAGAAAATCTGAAAAGCGACGGGGTACAAGAAACACTGGCAAAAAATTAAAATTAGGTCAGGGAGACAGAAAGGTAGCAAGAAAATTTAAAAAGCAACTGGGTTTGAGAAACCTATGCAAGAATTTAAAAAATAAGGATGGAGAAGTAGAAAGAAAGTTTCAAAAGCGATGCGGTACAAGAAACATAGGCAAGAATTGAAAAATAGGGACAGGGAGCCTGACAGAAGGGAACTGGGGTGGGTTGACCTCGGCTGGCCACCGGGTGCTCACCAAGCCACTCTGTGGCTCCCCCTCCTCAATAAGACAGGGGGACAAAATACAACAAAAAAACTTGTAGGTCGAGAAAAGGACAGAGGGTCACTCACCAATTACTGTCACAGGCAAAACAGACTCAGCTTGGGGAAATTAATTCCATTTATTGTCAATCAAAATCAAGAGTAGGACAAGATTTGTTCTTATCTTATTTTGTTTTATTTGTTCTTATCTTATCAACAGGTAAGAACAAATCTAAAAACCGCCTTGCTCTTTTTTCCTGGGCTCATCTTCATGACTCCTGACCTTCCCACATCCCACCCCTGAGCAATGCAGGGGGACAGGGAGCAGGGGTCACACTCAGTTCATCACACATCATCTCTGCCGCTCCTTCCTCCTCATGCTCTTCTTCTGCTCCAGTGTGGGCTCCTCTCCGCAGGGCCACAGGTGCTGCCAGGAGCCTGCTCCAGCGCAAGCTCTCCATAGGGTCACAGCTTCCTTCAGGCACATCCACCTGTTGCGGCACGGGGTCCTCCATGGGCTGCGAGTGCATGTCTGCTCCACCGCGGACCTCCACGGGCGCCAGGAGGACGACCTGCCTCACCGTGGCCTTCACCAGAGCCTGCAGGGGAATCTCTGCTCCGGTGCCTGGAGCACCTCCTCCCCCTCCTTCTTCACCGACCTTAGTGTCTGCAGGGCTGTTTCACACTCACGTTTTCTCTATCGCAGCGTCTGCGCAGCATTTTTTACCCCCTCTTAAATGTCCGTTCCAGAAGCACAACCAGCATTGCCGATGGGCTCAGCTTGGACCGGCTGCAGATCCATCTTGGAGCTGGAAGTGGCTGTGCCTGACATGGGGGCAACTCCTGGTGTCTTCTCGCAGAACCCACCCCTGCAGCCCCTGCCCCGCCCCAGCTAACAACACCTTGCCACGTAAACCCAATCCAACAGCGATCGCCTGCAGGACAGAGAAGGGGGACTGAAAAATAGGGAAAGGGAGCCACAGAGGGAGAGGTACAGGGGGGGAAAATAGCGATGGGCCACAGGGCAGAGAGCGAGGATTTTAAAAAGGGGACAGTGAGGTGGACAGAGATAAACTGAGAAATGCCAAAAAACCTTGATGAGCTGAAGGGCAAGGAGAGGAATTTCACCGACGGCCATGCCAGGGCGCCAGAGGCCCACCGGCCGATAGAGTGCCACTTCCGGAGGACTGACGGGCACTTCCGGGGCCCGCCGGCCCAGAGCGTGCGACTTCCGAGGACTGACGGCGTAGCCCCGCCCCCCGCCGTAGCCCCTCCCCGCGAGGGTTCGTAGCCAAAATCGCTTTAATTCGCCTCGTTACAGGACTGGCCCCGCCCCCGCGGGGGGAGGGTTAATGCTCCTGGATGGGGGCGGGGCCCCCCGGCCGCCGGGGTCCGGGACCGGGTCACCTGCCCCCTCCCGCCTGGCCCCGCCCCTCCCGGGGGCGGAGCCGCGGGGGCTCGGGGGAGCGTTTGCTCCCTCCCGCCAGCGTCCGTGATTGGTCCATCTGGGCTGCCCGCGGCGGCCCCTGATTGGCCGGCGGACCCAGCGAGACAATTGGCCGGTGGAAAGGCCGCGGCGCGAGGGGATTGGCTGCGGCCTCCCGGCCGGGCGACGCCATCGGGTAGAGGCCGGCAGGGTCCAGGGGGGCATCGGCCAATGGCAGGGCGAGAGCAGGGCCACCGGCGCATCCCATTGGCTGCCCCGTGCCACCGTCATGCTTCACCCCCAGGCGGGGCCCCAGCCCTTGCACCCCATTGGCCGGCTCAGCAGAGTCCGCCCTCTGATTGGCTGCGGTGGGGGTCTGGGGCGGGCTGAGGGAGGCCGGCGGGGACCCGGGGGCAGCCGGGCCTGGGGGGGCGGCGGGCGGTGAGGAAGGACCTGGCCCCTCATCGCCCGGGTACCTCCGACCCCGGGACCCCCCCCGGGACCCCCAAACCCCGGGGCCCCCCCGGGACCCCCTGACTCTGGGACCCCCGAGATGCCCCTGGCACCCCCAAACCCCGGGACCCCCCCGGGACCCCCTGACCGTGGGACCCCCGCGACCCCCCAAGACCCCCAGGGACCCCTGAGAGACCCCCGCGACCCCCAAACCCCGAGACCCCCCAGGGACCCCCAAGACCCTCATTGCCCCCCCGACATCCCCAACCCCCCCGAACCCTCCCCAGGCTCCCCCCAAAACTCCCCCCCTCCCCGAAGGCTTCCAGGGACCCCTCCCCGACCCTGGGAACCCCCTTGCCCCCCCCCAGACATCCCCCAAACCCTCGAGGGCCCCCTACAGCCCCCCCCTCACCGTTGGGTGCTGGGGGGGGCCCCTCGGGGGGCGAGGGGGGGCTGGCAGGGGCTGGGGGGGGCCGCGAGGCCTTGCCCCGGAGGATGTCGATGACCTGGGGGGAGGCCGCAGTCAGCATGGGGCCCCCCCCGAAATGCCCCCGTGCACCCCAAAACTCCTCGTGCACCCCCAGGTCCTTCCCCAGCACCCTCTGCCATGTCCCCCCCATGTCCCCCGAACCCCTCCCCTGCACCCCAAGCCCCTGACCCCCGCTCCTGCCCCCCAAACCCCCCTGCCCCTCGCTCCTGCCCCCCGCACCCCAACCCCCCTGCCCCCCACTCCTGCCCCCCAAACCCCCGCACACCAACCGCCCCCTGCCCCCCACTCCGCCCCCCACCCCCCGAGCCCCCCCGCCCCCCCACTCCTGCCCCCCAGCCCCCACCTGCCGGCTGCTGGCCACGGCCAGGGGGGTGTCGTTGTGGTAGTTCTTGAGGGCACAGTCGGCGCCGCTGCGCAGGAGCAGCCGCAGGACCCCCAGCAGCCCCCGGCCCGCGGCTGCGTGCAGCGCCGTGCACCCCGCATACGACTGGGCGTTGACGCTGGCGCCCCGCTGCCGGCACCCCACGTCAGCCCCGGGACCCCCAGGTCAATCAGCCCCGGGACCCCCGGCCCCCCAACCTCTCCTAGGCCCCCACGTCAGCCCCGGGACCCCCAGGTCAATCAGCCCCGGGACCCCCGGCCCCCCAACCTCTCCTAGGCCCCCACGTCAGCCCCAGGACCCCCAGGTCAATCAGCCCCAGGACTCCCGGCCCCCCAACCTCTCCTAGGCCCCCACGTCAGCCCCGGGACCCCCAGGTCAATCAGCCCCGGGACCCCCGGCCCCCCAACCTCTCCTAGGCCCCCACGTCAGCCCCGGGACCCCCAGGTCAATCAGCCCTGGGACCCCCGGCCCCCCAACCTCTCCTAGGCCCCCACGTCAGCCCCGGGACCCCCAGGTCAATCAGCCCCGGGACCCCCGGCCCCCCAACCTCTCCTAGGCCCCCACGTCAGCCCCGGGACCCCCAGGTCAATCAGCCCTGGGACTCCCGGCCCCCCAACCTCTCCTAGGCCCCCACGTCAGCCCCGGGACCCCCAGGTCAATCAGCCCCGGGACCCCCGGCCCCCAACCTCTCCTAGGCCCCCACCTCAGCCCCGGGACCCCCAGGTCAATCAGCCCCGGGACCCCCAGCCCCCCAACCTCTCCTAGGCCCCCACGTCAGCCCCGGGACCCCCAGGTCAATCAGCCCCGGGACCCCCGGCCCCCCAACCTCTCCTAGGCCCCCACGTCAGCCCCGGGACCCCCAGGTCAATCAGCCCCGGGACCCCCGGCCCCTCAACCTCTCCTAGGCCCCCACGTCAGCCCCGGGACCCCCAGGTCAATCAGCCCCGGGACCCCCGGCCCCCCAACCTCTCCTAGGCCCCCACGTCAGCCCCGGGACCCCCAGGTCAATCAGCCCCGGGACCCCCGGCCCCCAACCTCTCCTAGGCCCCCACGTCAGCCCCGGGACCCCCAGGTCAATCAGCCCCGGGACCCCCGGCCCCCCAACCTCTCCTAGGCCCCCACGTCAGCCCCGGGACCCCCAGGTCAATCAGCCCCGGGACCCCCGGCCCCCAACCTCTCCTAGGCCCCCACGTCAGCCCCGGGACCCCCAGGTCAATCAGCCCCGGGACCCCCGGCCCCCCAACCTCTCCTAGGCCCCCACGTCAGCCCCGGGACCCCCGGCCCCCCAACCTCTCCTAGGCCCCCGTGTCAGCCCCGGGACCCCTGCGTCAGCCCCATCCCCTGGCCCCCCAACTTCTCATAGCCCCCTGCAGCCCCAATGCCTCCTGAAGCCCCCAAATTCCAAGCCCCCCGCAGCCCCCCAAACCGCCCCCCATCCCCCAAGCATCCCCCCCCAGCCCCTCCAGAGCCCACCTGGATGAGCAGCTCGGCCATCTCCAGGCTGTTGCTCTCCACCGCGTGCAGCAGCGGCGAGCGGCCGCTCTTGATGTCCTGGGGGAGCCGGGGGGGTGAGGGGACACCCCCTGACACCCCCACCCAAGACCCCTGCACCCCCCAGGCCCTGCCTCCCCCAGGGCCCCCTGAAGACCCCCCAGATTCCTCCAACCTCCCCCCACCGATGCAGCCCAGAGCCCCCAAAAGCCCCCCAGCATCCCCTGAGCCCCCATGGAGCCCCCCCTCCTCGCCCCCGGGCCCCACCACTGCGTCGACGTCGGCCCCGTGCTCCAGCAGCAGCAGGACGCTCTCGCGGGCACCCGAGCTGACGGCCACGTGCAGGGGGGTCAGGCCTGGGGGGGACCGGAGGGTCGGGGGGGGCCAGGGGAGCTGAGCTCCTGAGCCGCCCCCAGTCCCATGCAGCTTTGGGGCAGGACAGCCTGTTCGGGCAGCCCCGCTGGCCCCTGCTGCCATGCCCCCCCTTTCTGTGCCCCCCATTCCCCCCCCCATTTTGGTGCCCCCCTTTTCTGTGCCCCCCATTTTGGTGCCCCCCTTTCTGTGCCCCCCACTCCTCCCATTTTGGTGCCCCCGCCTTTCTGTGCCCCCCATTACCTCCCACCCATTACCTCCCCCATTTTGGTGCCTCCCCTTTTCTGTGCCCCCCCATTACCTCCCCCCATTACCTCCCCCCATTTTGGTGCCCCCCTTTCTGTGCCCCCCAATCCCCCCATTTTGGTGCCTGCCCCTTCTGTGCCCCCCCATTTTGGTGTCATCATCCCCCCCCCGTTGCCCCCGTGTCCGTGCACCCCCACTCCCACGTGCCCCCCCACTCTGTCCCCACCACCCCGTTCCCATGCCCCCATTTCGGGGTGCCTGTGGCCCAGGGACCCCCACCCCGCCCCGGGGTGCTCACCCTCGTAGTTGCGGGCCTGCAGGTCCGGGCCCCCCCGGGGGCCGGGGCGCAGCAGCTCACGCAGGCAGCGGGGGCTGCGGCTCTCGCAGGCCAGGTGGGCGGCCGTGCGCCCCAGCCGGTCCAGCGCCATCGGCGAGGCCCCGTGGGCCACCAGCAGCCGCACCAGCCCCGGCTGCCCGGTGATCACCGCCAGGTGCAGCGGGGTCTGCGCGGGTGGGTGAGGGCGCGCCCGGGCGTGCGCGAGGCGCGCAAGCTTCTGGCGGGCATGAGGGGCGGGCAGGGTGCGTGCGAGGGTGTGCGCCAGGCGCGCGAGGTGCACAGAGGCGTGAGACGCATCAGGGGCGTGCAAGGGTACGCAAGGGCACGCGACGGCCACGGGGCACGCGCGAAGGCGAGGTGCGCCTGCGGCGTGCGCGGGGCCGTGAGGCTCGCAACAGGCGCGGGGCGTGTGCAAAGGGGCAGCAGCGCGCGAGGGCGTGCGAGGCGTCAGGGCTCGCACGGGGCTCGTGCAAAGGCCGTCGGGGGTGCACGGGGCGCGTACATCCCCCCACCCCCCCGCGCCCCCCCGCGTCCCGGGCCCCCCGGCTCCCCACCTGCCGCAGGCGGTTGTAGACGTCCAGCTCCCGGCCCCCCTGCAGGAACAGCCCCACCAGGCGCCGGGCGGCCCCCAGGGCCCCCTGGGCCACAGCGATGTGCAACGCCCTGGGGGGACACGGGGGGTCAGGGGGGGGCGTGGGGGGGTCACGGGGGACATGGGGACACAGGGGACATGGGGTCATGGTGATGTGCAGCGCCCTGGGGGGACACGGGGATGCAGGGTCACGGGGGGTGTGGGGAGGACATGGGGTCATGGTGATGTGCCGCACCCTGGGGGGACATGGGGATGTGGGGTCACGGGTGGGTGTGGGGGGGGACACAGGGGGGCGTGAGGGGGACACAGGGACACGGGGGACATGGGGTCATGGTGATGTGCAGCGCCCTGGGGGGACACGGGGTCACGGGGGGCGTGGGGAAGCTTGGGTGGACACAGGGGGGCATGGGGGGGCACGGGGTCATGGGGGACACAGGGGGGCTTGGGTGCACACGGGGTCATAGGGAGGCATGGGGGGTCGCGGGGGGACACGGGGGGGTCACGGGGGACACGAGCGGTTTGGGGGAGACGCGGGACACGAGGGGACGCGCGGGGGGGGTCACAGGCACCTGGGGGGGGATGGGGAGGAGGAAGCCGCCCCTCCCCCCAGCGCTTCCAGTAAAGGGGCGTGGCCGGGGCGGTGACGTCAAGCGGCGGCGGGGCGGGGCCGGGGCAGCCCGGCGGAGCCGGGGATTCCCCGCGCGGTGGGGGGGGCGAGGGGTCCCCGAGGGGGGTCTCACGGGGGGGCGTTAGGGGGGTCCCCACGGGGGGGCTGTTAGGTCCCACCGGCGGGGTCTGCGTCGGGGGTCTCCCCGGGGGGGCCCCAAGGGGGGGTCTCACTGCGGGGGAGCCCTATCGCGGGGGGGGGCCCTATCGCGGGGGTCTCGCGGGGGGGGGGGCTTCGACTCACGTGTCACCGTCCTCGTCCTGCCCGGTGGCGGCGGCGATGTCGGCGGCCAGTTGGGTGTCGGGGGGTCCCAGCAGGGCCAGGGGGGCGGGGGGGAGGGCGGGGACCCCCGGGGGGGCCGCCAGTCCCGCTCCGGCCCCCCCCAGCAGCGGCAGCGGCAGCTCCGCCCGCAGCCCTGCGCGGTGGGGTCAGCAGGGGTACCCCGGCGTCCCGGGGACCCTCGCCCCGTCCCACCCACGGGGGACCCCGGGGTCCCTCGCCCTCTCCCACCCACGGGGACCCTCGCCCTCTCTCTCCCACGGGGACCCCAGGGACCCTCGCCCCGTCCCACCCACGGGGGACCCCGGGGTCCCTCGCCCTCTCCCACCCACGGGGACCCTCGCCCCGTCCCACCCACGGGGGACCCCGGGGTCCCTCGCCCTCTCCCGCCCACGGGTCCCCGGCGTCCCGGGGGGCTCCCGGGGTCTCACCTGAGAAGAAGGCGGCGGACGGCGGGGGGAAGCCGAGGCCGGGGGGCGGCGCGGGGGGGGCGCCGCGGGGGGCTTTCCCCGGGGGGGGTCCCTGCCCCGGCGGGGGTCCCTGCCCCGGGGGGGGCGTCCCCATCGCCCCCCGCATCGCCGAGCGCCGCTTCCGCAGCGGCAGCGACGCTTCGGGGGGTCCCGGGCCGGGGGGGGCCCCGCGCCGCGTCCGCAGGTCCACGGGCAGCTCCTCCGCCATGGGGGCGGGCGCCGGGGTCCCCCCCGCGGAGGCCGGGGTCCCCTCCCGGAGGCCGGGGTCCCCCCCCGACGCCTGGGTCCCCTCCGGAGGCCCCGGCTCCCGCTGCGGAGCGGAAGCGACCCCGGGACTTCCCCGCCGCCAGCGACGGGACTTTCGGGGCCGCCTCCGCCGGGGGGGGCCCCGGGGCCGCCCCCCGCCCGGCCCCGCCCCGGCCCCGCCCCGGGGACCCCGGGGGGCGGGGGGGTTCCCCGCCGCGGCCCCGCCCCTGGGAGCGCACCCAGGCCCCCTGGCGGCCGGGCGGGCGCGGGGGTCCCGCAGCCCCGCCCCGAGGTGGGGGGCGCGCACAGCACACGCACACGCACACGCGTGTGCCCACGCGTGTGCACGCCAGGAAACGGGCCCGGGCACAGCTCCCCCTGCCCTCGCACACCCCTCGCACCCCCGGGGCCGGGCACAGCTCCCCGTGCCCTCACACACCCCTTGCACACCCCTCGCACACCCGGGCCCGGGCACAGCTCCCCGTGCCCTCACACACCCCTTGCACACCCCTCGCACACCCGGGCCCGGGCACAGCTCCCCGTGCCCTCACACACCCCTTGCACACCCCTCGCACACCCCTCGCACACCCGGGCCCGGCACAGCTCCCCGTGCCCCTCGCACACCTGCGTGCGGGGGGCTGCCACCCCCGCCCAGGCCCCCAGCCACCGTCCCTGCAGAAACACGTGCCCGCACACGCCTGCCCCGGGTGCGCACACGCGTGTGCACACGCGTGACCAGGCCTGCCCCGGCTCCCGCCACCCCGTGACTCAGGCCCGACTGGTTCAGCGGCTCGGGGTGCGTCTCCCGCGGCCATGGGCCCCCCGTGGGCGGGCGAGCTGCGGCCCCCGGCCACCACCGGCTCCCCTGGCACCAGCTCCCCCCCGGCCTCGCCCTCCCCGACGCCCCCCAGCACCCCCCCGCCCACCGGGGCGCCGGCCTCGGGGCCGGCCAGGCCCCCCCCGTTCCTGGCCTGGCTGGTGGCCGGGGCCCTGGTCGGGGTCCTGCTGGCCGGGGCCGTCGCGGCCGCCATGGTCCACCGGCGAGTCCGGCCCCGGACACGACACCCAGGGTAAGGCCGCCGGGCGCCGGGGTCCCCTCCCCGGATTCCTGGGTCCCCCCGCTCCCCCACTCCGGGCTCCTGGGCTCCTTCCCACCTGGGTGCTCTGAGCCGCTGCCCGAACACCTGGGTCCCCCCCCCGGACCCCGGGGTCCCCCCAGTCCCCTCCCCAGATGTCTGGGGGTCCCCCCCAAGGTTGAGGGGGGCGCGGTGCCAGGCCGGGGCGAGGGTGCAGGGAAAGGAAGGGCGGGGTTAGGCTGGGTTTAGGCAGCGTTAGGCTGGGTTGGGTACACGTAAACTGGGTTAGGCAGGGTTAAGGTAGGGTTAGGCAGGGTTTAGGCAGGGTTAGGCAGGGTTTAGGCAGGGTTACGCTGGGCATGAGGAAGAAATGCTTTACGTGGGGGGTGGCAGGACGCGGGGCCATGAGCGTGTCACGCGTGTGTGTGACGGGCCGTGCGCGTGTCACACGCCTGCGCCAGGCTCTCTGCTCCCATCGCCTCCTTTATTACAAAGCTGGCCCTGCGCGGGGCACCCCGGATGCCTGGGACCAGCCGGGGGGCCCTGACCCTGACCCCTCCCGGCCCCCCGCCAGGGACCCAGGCGTCCGAGGCGACCCCCTATTTCTGCCTGACCTCGGAGTAGATGGTGCAGCCGTCGAGCTGGGGGGGGCTGTGGGGCGCCGCCCCCCCCGGGGCACGGAAGGCCAGGGTCGAGTACTTGACCTCATCCTGCAAGGCAGCACCGCGCGTCGGGGACGCAGGCGTCTGGGCCCCGCAGCCCCTCTGGGGACGGGACCCAGGGGTCCGGGTCCCCCAGACGCCACCTGGCACCCCTTACCGTGCAGTCTGTGCTGTCCGCCACCGGGGCCTCTGTGGGGCAGAGAGGGGGTGAGGTGAGCACCCCAAGGCCTGGGGGTCCCCGCGATACCCCGAGACACTGGGGGGGGGCACACAACTCACCGCAGGGCGGGGCACCGGGTTTGGCTCCGTTGAGGGAGGTGGAAGTCGAGGACCTGGGGGCAAAGCAGAGCCCTGAGCGGGGCCGGGGGGCTGGGGGGCCCCGGGGGGCCTGGGGTGGCCATGGGTCCCATCACCTTACCTGCCGACGTGGCGCCAGAGCAGGTACCCGGCAGCCCCCAGCAGCCCCAGCCCCAGCAGCGTCCCCAGGACGATGCCGATGATGGCCCCGCTGCCGAGACCTGCGGGGAAGCGGAGGAGCACCCCAAAACGTGGGGGGGGGGCCCGGCAGCAGGGGAGCGGGGGCACCCATGGCCAGAGCAGGCCGCCTCGGGGACCCGCCATGTGGGGCCCCCCCCTTGCCCCTGGACCCCCCCTCACCCTCATTCTGCAGCAGCAGCACGGTGGCCTCGGCGGCACGGCCCAGGGCAGGGTTGGTGGCCCGGCAGCGGTACTCGCCGGCCTGGCCGGGGTCCCTGAAGTTGAAGTGCAGGCAGCTGCCAGCAGCCAGGCTGGTGTTGCCATAGGTCCAGGCAAAGAGGGGCGGTGGGGCAGCAGCGGCGGTGCAGCACAGCTCCAGGCGGGAGCCCAGCTGCAGGCGCAGGGGGCCCGGCGGGGTGACGGTGATGCTGTCGGGGCCATCTACAGGCAGAGGGGCAAGGGGTCATGGGGACGGTGGCAGGGGACATGGGGGACATGGGGACAGGGACAGCATGCGGCCAGACAGGGATGGCGTGGGACACACAGGGATGGGGACGGACACGGGGGGCGGTGATGGCGCAGGGACACGGGGACGGGGGCAGAGGGGACATGGGGACAGGGTGGCGTGGGGATGGACACGGGACAGGGACGTTGTGGGGACAGGGCGGTGCGGGGGACGTGGGGATGGGGACAGGGGTGCATGGGGGACACAGGAGAGCGATGGCGTGGGGGCACGGGGACAGGGACAGAGGGGACATGGGGTCAGTGCTGGTGTGGAGGCGTGGGGATGGGGACGGACACGGGGACGGCACAGGGGATGCAGGGACAGGGACGGTGTGGCGCGCACGGGGACAGGGATGCAGGGGGAACTCACAAAGGATGGCGATGTTGACGTCCTCGCTGCGGTTGGTGCTGACGGCATTGCTGACCTGGCACACGTAGGCACCAGCGTCACCCCGCTGCGCCGGCCACACCGTCAGCGTGCGGTTGTCTGGGGACAGGGACAGGCGGCCATCGGCCGACACCGTCACCCCATCGTGCAGCCAGGCCACCATCTGGGTGCCGGGGGGGCTGCGGCAGGTCAGGGTGATGGTGTCGTTCTCCACCACCGTCACGTTGTCTGGCGTCACCGCTGGCTGCGCCAGCAGCTCTGCAAGCAGATGGGCACAGCAGGTCAGGGCTCATGCGGCGCCCTCGCACTCGCTCCCCCATGGCTCCCCCTCGCTGCGCAGCGCGGTGGCAGGGATGGTGGCAGTGGCATCGGCGGGGATGGCGTCCCTGGCTACTCACCCCAGACCCGCAGCTCGAGCCAGGAGCTGTTCCGGCCGCGGCCACTGTGGGGGTTCAGGGCCTGGCAGACGTAGCCCCCCCCGTGCGCCGGGGACAGGCGGTCGAGGACCCAGGTGGCCCCTGGGTGCTGGGTGGCCCCAAAAAAACAGGTGTAGTGGGGGGCCGGGACGGCAGCGGCAGCACAGGTCAGCGTCAGGGGGGACCCGGCCGGCAGCTCGAGGGGCCCGGCGGGGTGACAGTGACGGCGTCAGGACCGTCTGCGGGTGAGAGGGGTCAGGGGCGGCGCAGGGGACGGCGCAGGGACAGGGGCAGCACAGGGTCGTGGGGATGGCACTGATGATGGCGCTGGGGATGCGGAGATGGACGTGGGGACGGCGTGGGGGATGGGGGGACAGATCTGAGGAGGGCAGTGGCGACATGGGGACAGACACAGGGACAGTGCGGGGGACGTGGGGACGGACACAGGGATGGCACGGGGACAGCATGGGGACAGGGGCGGCACAGGGTTGTGGGTGTGGGGATGGTGACAATGCTGGGAGACAAAAGGACGGCACGGGGACAGGGGGACGGGCGTGGGGAGAGCGCTGGGGACACGGGGACAGACACAGGACAGTGAGGGGGATGGGAATGGACGTGGGGAGGGCGCTGGGGACATGGGGATGGACATGGGGATGGTGTGGGGGATGTGCGGACAAGCACAGCACGGGGTCACGGAGATGGGGTTGACAATGGTGCTGGGGACACGGGGACAGACAGGGGGACATGGGGACAGAGATGGAGGTGACACTGGGCACACGGGGATGAAGGTTGGGTCAGCACTGGGGATGTGGGGACAGACAGAAAGATGGCACTCGGGACATGGGGACAGACATGGGGATGGCGCAGGGCACGGGGGGATGCATGGGGGACAGGGACACTGGGGGGGACTCACAGACGATGGTGACAGTGGCATTGTCGCTGCGGTTGGTGCTGATGGCGTTGCTGACCTGGCACGCATAGGCGCCAGCGTCGCCCCGCTGCGCGAGCCACACTGTCAGCGTGCGGTTGTCTGGGGACAGGGACAGGCGGCCACTGGCCGACACCGTCGCCCCATTGTGCAGCCAGGCCACTGTCTGGGTGCCAGGGGGGCTGCGGCAGGTCAGGGTGATGGTGTCGTTCTCCACCACCGTCACATTGTCCGGCATCACCGCTGGCTGCGTCAGCGGGACTGTGCGGGGGACAGATGGTGTCAGCGGGGCCTGAGGACACCGGGGGGGGAAACAGGGACGGATGGGTCGGGATCGGGTCAGCGCTGCCCTGCATGGGGATGGGGACAGCGATGGGGGGTCCTGAGCACCCCCGTGTCCAGATGCTCCCCCCTCCCAGCGTCACCTCGTCCCCATCCTGAAACCCCCGGGCGGTGGGGTTGTCCCCGCGTCCCCATCCCAAATCCCCCAGGGGGGGTACGGGTTTGTCTGTATGGAAGCCCCAGGGCTTCTCCCCACCCACCACCCCAGGGGTTCCCCCAGCCGTGACGCCCCAGGGGACACGCGCAGCCCCGGGTTGGGGTGGCCCCCCCAGCTCCTCGTGCCCAGGGCGGCGCAGGAAGGCGGAAGTGTGGCCGGTGGTTAATGATTCACCTGTTGCCACTGGTGGGGGGGACGGGTTGGGGACGGGATGGGGACGCCTCCGGCACCCCAAAACGGCGCAGCAGGCAGGACTGTAGCGCGGCCAAAGGCCACTGGGCGCGTGGCGGTCCCCACCCTCCCCGCGACCTTCGTTCGGGGGTTTCGGCGCTCGCCAGGGAGGGACGGCGACCAAGAAGGACGGACAGACGGTGGGTCACCCTGGAAAGGGCCCGGACAGTTCGGGGGTGCGGTGGGTGGCAGGAACTCACCGTGGATGGTCAGGTTGATGCTGGCAAGGGTGGGGGCGGGGAGCCGCAGGCCCACGGTGTAGGTGCCGGTGTCATTCAGCCACAGGCGGTCAATGTGCATGGAGCAGTCGGTGGCGCCCGTCTCCCGCCCGGTGTACGCCAGCCCGTTCTGCTGCCCCAGCGACGGCTGGATGTAGTAGTTGAAGATCTCGAAGGAGATGTCAGCGGTGGGCGCCCGGTGCCAGGAGCAGGACAGGACCTCGCTGGGCACCGGCGGCTCCAGCGTGAAGGAGACGCTGCCCCCTGCCCAGGCGGCCGGGGGGTCCTGGTGGATGCTGAAGTGGGGGGCCTGGCCCCGCACCGGTGGGGGGCCGGAGAGCAGGAGGGCAGCTGTGTGGGGTGGAGGAGGGCGTCAGCCCCGGGGGGCTGCGGGAGGTGGAGGAGGGTGTCAGACCCCCCAGACAGTCCCCAGGACAGATGGGACCCCGCAGGGGACCCCGCGGAGCCCCTGGGGTGGAGAGGAACCAAGAGAGGCCCCAGGGGAGGTCCTGGGAGAGGGAGGGGACCCCCGACGGACCCCAGGAGGGCCCAAAGGCCGAGGGGCCCCGTCGCGCCCCGTCGCACCCCACCTGCCAGGACGGCAGTGCTCCAGGGGCTCCGCAGGGGGCCCAGCGCTCGGTGGCCCATGGCGGCTCACCCCAATGCCCGGGTGGCCGTGCCCACAGCTGTGCCCGGTGAGAGGAAGGGGTTGGCCCGGCCCTCCCCGGGGGATGGGCTTCCCCACGCCAGCCCCGTGGCGGCACACGCGACGGGACCTGCTAGCGTCACCGCGGCGGGGAGCCCAGGGTGCCCCGGCACGGCTGCAGCCCCTCTCCAGGGAACAGAGCCCCCTCGGGGGGCACCGCTGGGGCCGGGGGTTTGGGGGGAAGGAGGCCAGGGCCGGTGACGGGTGGGCGGGGGCTGCCATCAGGGTGCCCTGACGGCCCCCCGAACCGGGTGCCCCAAAAGGCCACAAGGGAGATGGGGACGGAGGCAGGGATGGTGTGGGGACGTGGGGACGGGGATGGACATGGGGACAGGGACAGCGTGAGGGGCATGGGGACAGCACAGGGGACAAGGAGAGGGAGATGGGGACAGTGTGTGGATGGAAATAGACACGGAGATGGTGTGGGGGACACGGGGATGGGGATGGGGGTGGGATGGGGACAACATGGGGACAGCACAGAGGGGACAGGGACAGCGTGAGGGGAATGAGGACAGCACAGGGGACAAGGGGACATGGGGACAGGGATAGGGTGGGATGGGGACATTGTGGGCATGGGGGTGGATGTGGGGACAGTACAGGGAACATGGGGATGGAGATGGGAACAGCATGAGGAGATGGGGATGGGGATGGGACAGGGACAGCACGGAGAGGGCAGGGGACATGGGGACGGGGACAGCACGGAGGGGATGTGAGGACGGGGGACATGGGGACGGGGACAGCACGCTGGGGATGGGGGACGGGGGACGTGGGGACGGGGATGGGGACAGCACGGAGGAGACGGGGGATGTGGGGACAGCCCTGGGGACGGCACTGGGGACCACGGGACAGGGCTGGCCGTGGGGCCACGGGGCGGGCGGGGGCACTCACCCCACAAGCACGGCGTCACCCCGGCTCCGGTATGAAGGCGACGTCCCAGGGTGCTGCCGGGCGACGGCGGGGTCCCGGCGGGGGCACGGGGGGCCCAGCCCCTTCAGGTGCCCCGTGCGGGGCTGGGGCCCATTTCGGGGGTGCCGGACGGGTGCGGTGGCGGGCGGGCGCCCCGCCAACCCCTCCAGGTGCTTCCCGGCAGCGCCGCCCCACACCGGGGGGGTCGTGGGCGGTGGGGGGATAAAGGTGCGGCAAGGGCCCCCCTCGGGCAAAATGGATCTGTCGCTGCTGCTGCTGCTGCTGCTGCTGCTGGGGGTCCCCGCCGCCCCCCCGCCCGCCCCGAGCCTGCCGGGGCTGGGGGAGCCCCGCCGGCATCGCCTCCCCCCGGCCATGCCCCCCCCGAGGTCCGGGGGAGCCAGCGGTGGCCCGGGAGCCCCCCCACGACGATCCTGCGCCTGCGGGAGAGAGGGTGAGGGAGCGGGGGGGGGGGGGGGTGCCGGGGGACCCCCACCCCCCTCTGCCCCGGGGGGGGTGGGGGCCCCCCTGGCCCCCGCCCCCCTCTGCCCTCCAGGGTCCTGGCGCCCCCCCGGGAGCCTCCGGCGGGGACGGTGCCCCCCACGCTCCCGCCCCCCCGCCCCCCCGCAGGGGCTCCCCCTGCCCCTCTAGCGACCCCCCGGACCTGCCTGGACCCCCCTGGACCGTCGTGGACCCCCCCGGACCTCGTTGGACACCGCCTTGGCCCCCTTGACCCCCTGGCCCCCCTCGACCCCCGCAGCTCCCCTGTGCCCCTCGATGCCCCCCCGCGCCCCTCCAACCCCCCCGTGACCCCCTTTAACCCCGCCCCCCGAGCCCCCCCAGATCCCCCCGTGACCCTCCGACCCCCTTTGACCCCGGAACCCCTCCTTTAGCCCCCTCGTGACCCCCCCGTGACCCCCCCAACCCCGGACCCCCCCCCCCTTTAGCCCCCCCCGAGCCCCCCGTGACTCCCCCCAACCTCGGACCCCCCCCCCCCCCCCCATCCCCCCCGTGACCCCCTGGACCCCACATGGCCCCCCCCGTCAGACACCCGCCCCCCCAGCCCCCCCCGACCCCCTTCGACCCCGGAACCCCTCCTCTGCCCCCCGGGGGATCAGGGGCCAGGGGTCGCCCCCCAATAAAGGCCTCAGCACAGCGCCGGCTCCGCCGCGCCGGGTCAGGGGTCGCGACCCCGCGGGGGGCGCTCGGGGGCCTGCGCGCTTGCGCGGAGGGGGGGCGGGCCGTCGCCAGGGCGACGCGCGCGGCGCCCGGCGGCGATTGGGCGTCGCGCGTCACGTGCCCGGAAGCGGCGGGGCGGGGCGGGGCGGTGCAGCGCAGGTGGGAGCGAGCCCGGGGGGGCCCGAAATGGGGGGGGACCCCGAAATTGGGGGGAACCCCGAAATTGGGTGGGCCCCGAATTGCGGGGGGGCCAAATTGGGGAGGGGCGACATGGGGGGTCCCGGCATGGGCGGGGGCCGAAATGGGGGGCAGCACCCCAAAATGGGGGGGCCGAAATGGGGGGGCCGAAATTGGGGGGGGACCCCGACATGGGGGGGGGCCGAAAAATGGGGGGAGTGATAGGCGAAATTGAGGGGGCACCCCAAAATGGGGGGGGGCGGAAATTGGGGGGGCGAAATGGAGGGGGACCCCCAAATGGGGGTCTGTGACCAGCGGGTCACAGGCCCGGGGTCGGCCGCGCTCCCCACGGCCGCCCCACGGCACCCAGACACCTCCCCGTGCCCCACAGCCGCCCCACGGCCGCCCCACGGCCGCCCCACAGCCCCTCGGCCCCCGTCCGGGGTCACGCAGGGACGTCCCCGTCCCCGGAGCCACCCCCGTCCCCGTCCCCCCTGCCCCAGTGTCCCTGGCCCGGCCCCGTCCCCCCTGCCCCACTCCCTTGCTCAACCCCGCAGCCCCTGCCCCAGACGCCCCCGGGGGGGCTCTTGCTGCTCTCCAAGGGGGTGCCGGCGCCCCGTGGCCCCCCTCGTCCCCTCTGCCCCACTGGCTCGGCCGTCCAGCCCCAGGGGCCCCCCAGAGCCAGCCCCCCCAGGGCTGCGTCCTTTGCTCCTCCTCGGGGTGGGGCTGGCGTTTTATAACCGGGCGCTGGCACCCCATAGCTGATCCTCGCCGTCACCCCCGGCCCCACACCCCCGCCCCGTAGCTGACCCTCGTCCCCCATAACCCTGCCTGGCTCCCCTGCCTTGGCCCCATCACCGGCTCTCACCCCACGGCCCCACAACCTTGGGCGCGTAGCCCTCCCTCGCCCCGCTGCCCTTCCCGACCCCAGCCAGCCCAGCCCCGGCCGCCTCCTGGGCCCCCCCACGCCAGCCCCCGGCCTCCTGCTCCCCCCGGGGGTGGAGGGGCCGGTTCATAAGGGGGTGCGGGCCTCCCCTGACCCTCCCGCCCCGGCAGCATGGACGCCCGACCGCTCTTCCAGTCACTTCAGGCGTTGGCGGAGGACAACGCTTCCTTCTTCCAACGGAGCGGCACCGAGAGCGGCCGCCGCTTCGCCGCCGCCTTCGCCGCGCTGCGGGAGCATGGCCGGCGCCTGGAGCCAGCCCTGCGGCACTTCGCCCGCCTCTACCACCGCTTCGACCTGGACGAGGCCACGCCGGGCAACGGCTACCGCAGCCTGGTGCAGACGGCGCGTTGCTGCCTGGCCCACGCCGTCCACAAGAGCCGCTACGTGGCTGCCCACCGCCGCAGTGTTTTCTTCCGCGCGGGGCACAACGTGGCTGAGCTGGAGGCCTACTGTGCCGCGCTGGCCCAGCTGCGTGCCCTGCTCTGCCTGGCTCAGCGGCTGCTGGCCCACAACCGCCCCGGTTGCCTCTTCCCGCTCGAGGAGGACGGCCTCAGCGAGCAGGTGCTGCGCGAGTACAGCACCATGCACAACAGCTGCTTTTACGGCCGCTGCCTTGGCTTCCAGGTGACGGGGACGCAAGGACGGGTCGACACGGGGACAGCGAGGCAGCTTTGCCTGGGGGTTTGGGTCTGGGGGACACGGGGACGTGGGGACAGGCTGGCACGGGGGCATGGGGACGAGCTGGCACAGGGCCTTGGGTTTGCGGTGGACAGGGATGTGGGGACACAGTGCCTCGGGGCCAGGGACACGCCGAGACGCGGCGTTGTGCCCACATGGCGCCCGGGGCTGCGGGCATACAGGGACACGGGTGGGTGCACAGGGCCGGGGTTACAGACACGCAGGGACGTGGGGGCACAGGGAGCGCGGCCGCCTGCGCGCGGGGCTGGGGCTCACGGACGCGCGGGGACGGGGGGGGTTCCTGCAGCGCTGGGCTTAGACGGCCAGCCCGCAGGGACACGGGGACATGCCATGCCAGGCGGTGACACGTGGTGCTGTCCCCGCAGTTTGCTCCCTCTATCCGCCCCTTCCTGCAGACCATCGCCATCGGCCTCGTCTCCTTTGGGGAGAACTACAAGCGCAACGACATGGGGCTGGGTGAGTGCCGGGGGGCCAGGGGGGCCGGGGGGGTCCCGGGTGCCAGCCCTCCCTGTCACCCCCCTGTCCCCCCCAGGGGTGGCGGCCGGGTCCCTCTTCACCAGCGGGAAGTTCGCCATCGACCCCGAGCTGCGGGGGGACGAGTTCGAGCGCCTGACGCAGAACCTGGACGTGCATTTCTGGAAGAGCTTCTGGAACCTGACCGAGACCGAGCTGCTGGCGGTGAGCGGGGCTGCGGGGACCCCTCCCTGGGACCCCCAAACCCCCCCGGCGCAGCGCTGGGGGTCCCGCTGCGGGGGCTGTCTGCCGGGGGGCCTGGGGGGATCGAGCTCCCTGACCCCCCTTCCCGCAGTCCGTGGCCAGCATGACGGCCACGCAGGTGGGGGTCTGCCGGGCGCTGACGGTGCCCCCCGAGCCCCTGGAGCTGCCGCTGGCGGCCGACCCCTCGGTCACCGTCACCATCGCCCCCCCCGTGGCCCACACCGGCCCCGGCCCCGTCCACATGCGGCTGCTCTCCTACCAGCTGCGCGAGGGGCAGGTGAGGGGCGGGGGGCGCTGGGGGCGCAGACTCGGGGCGGGGGGGGGATATGGGGGGCCGAGAGGTGAGCCCCCCCCACTATGGGGGGCACAGGGGGGTGTCCCTGGGGGTGGGACACTGGGGGGTCCTTGGCGGGGGGTAAACCGGGGGTCCCTGCCGGGGGGGGAGCAGGGGGGTCTGTCTGCTGGGGGGCACATGGGGGTCCCTCCAGAGGGGGGGGGCTCTGTCTGCTAGGGGGCACATGGGGGTCCCTGCAGGGTTGGGGGGGGGCTCTGCTGGGGGGCACACGGGGGTCCCTCCAGAGGGTGGGGGGCAGGGGCTGTCTGCTGGGGGGCACACGGGGATCCCTGCGGGGGGTGGGGGGGGGTCTGTCTGCTGGGGCCCCCGCAGCAGGGCTCATCCTGCTCCCCCCAGGACAGCGCAGCGCTGAGCGCCCTGACACGCGCCGAGGGGCCGCGGGCGCCGCTGCGGTGGTGGCGGGGGCCCCCCCTGCCCCCCTCACCTGCCCTGCTGGTGCACTTCCACGGGGGGGGCTTCGTGGCGCAGACCTCCCGCTCCCACGAGCCCTACCTGCGGGGCTGGGCCCGCGAGCTGGGGGCCCCCATCCTCTCCGTCGACTACGCCCTGGCCCCCGAGGCCCCCTTCCCCCGGGCGCTGGAGGAGTGCTTCTACGCCTACTGCTGGGCCCTGCGCAACTGCCGCCTGCTGGGTGGGCTGCCGTGGGGCGCTGCTGTGGGGCAGCGGGGTGCTGGGGACCTGCTATGGGGCAAGCGGGGTGCAGGGGGCAGCTATGGGGGGAGCAGGGTGCAGGGGGTGGCTATGGGGGTGATGGGGTGCAGGGGGCAGCTATGGGGGGAGCAGGGTGCAGGGGGTGGCTATGGGGGTGATGGGGTGCAGGGGGCAGCTATGGGGGGAGCAGGGTGCAGGGGGTGGCTATGGGGGTGATGGGGTGCAGGGGGCAGCTATGGGGGAAGCAGGGTGCAGGGGGTGGCTATGGGGGTGATGGGGTGCAGGGGGTCGCTATGGGGCAGGGGGGGGCAGGGGGCGGCTACGGGGCAGGGGGCTGTGGGGGCTGCTGCAGGGAAAGCAGGTTGCAGGGAACCCCCCGTCGTGCTGCGGGTGATCCAGGCAGAACCCCCCTGTACCCCGCCGCCACCGTCGGTGATGCCCCGACTGCCCCGTCCGACGCGGCCGAGCCCCCTGGGGTGGCTGGCGGGGTGACCCCCACTCCGTCCCCGCCACAGGCTCGACGGCGCAGCGCGTGTGCCTGGCGGGCGACAGCGCGGGCGGCAACCTCTGCCTGACGGTGTCCATGCGGGCGGCCACCGTCGGGGTGCAGGCGCCCGACGGCATCATGGCGGCCTACCCCGTCACCCTGGTGCAGGCGGCCGTGTCCCCCTCCCGCCTGCTGACGCTGCTGGACCCACTCCTGCCCCTCGCCGTCCTCTGCAAGTGCCTCAGCGCCTATGCAGGTGGGGGCCGGGGGGAGACGGGGGTCAGGGGGACGTGGGGAGGTGGGAGGGAGATGAGGGGTCGGGGGGAGATGGGGAGATGGGGGGTCAGGGGGATATGTAGGGAGATGGGGGGTTGGGGGGACATGGGGGGACATGGGGAGGTGGGAGGGAGATGGGGGGACATGGGGAGATGAGTGGTCGGGGGGACATGGGGGAGATGGGCGTTTGGGGGGACGTGGGCATCTGGAGGAGACAGGACTGGGACGTGGGGGGCTGGGGAAAGATGGGGGCACGGGATGGCATGGGGGGTTGGGGGGATGTGGGGACCCCCGGCAGGGCTGCTGGGGACAGTTGGGGACCCCCTGCCCCCCCCCAGGGACGGAGGGGGAGGCCGAGACCCCCGCCCTGGAGACCCTCAGCCCCACACGGCTGCTGCGCCGCGACACGGCCCTGCTGCTGCGTGACCTGCGCCGGGGGGCGGCCGCCTGGCTGGGGGGGCTCTTCCGCGGGCCCCCCGCCCACCCCAGTACGGCGGTAATGGGGAGCGGGCTGGGGGGTGCTGGGGGGCAGGGGGGTGAGCCTGCCCTGCATCAGCAGGTTTGGGGGCACCGAGGAGGATATGGGGACATGGGGGGCATTGGGGACATGGTGGGGGGGGTTTGGGGATGTGGGCAGGGGGCATTTGGGGTGATGGGGAGCACTGGGGGCACGGGGGGGCCGGGGGGGAGACACTGGGAGTTTGGGGGAGACTTTGGGGGGTGTTGGGGCCCCCAGGGGTGTCTGGGGACATGGGGGGGCGTTGGGGACGTGGGGGAGAGGATCTGGGGTCCCGCCCCGCAGACCTGCCACGCAAGAGCATCTCGGAGGCGGGGGGGGCACGGCGGGAGGAGGAGCCCCCCCCTGGCGAGGGGGACCCCGAGGACGGGGGCGAGGCCCCAGAGTACCCGGACGAGTTCCAGCCCCTGCGCTGCCGGGGGCCCCCCGCCCGCTTCGACCTGCCCCCCGCCCCGCTGGCCAGGAACCCCTACATGTCCCCGCTGCTGGCCCCCGACGGGCTGCTGGGGGGGCTGCCCCCCATCCACCTGGTGGTGAGTCCCCCGAGACCCCCGGCCCCCCAAGGGAGGGGACACGGACCCCCCGGCCCCCCGACGTGTCCCCACGGCACCCCCACGGCCCCCTGGTACCCCACATCCCCACAGATGGCCCGTGTCCCCCCGACACCCCCCGTGTTCCGTGTGCCCGTGTCCCCCCTGACCCCTGCCCTGCCCCGAACACCCCCCTGACCCCCATGTCCCCCCCAGGCCTGCGAGCTGGACCCGCTGCTGGATGACTCGGTGGCGCTGGCCCGGCGGCTGCGGGCGCTGGGGCGGCCGGTGACGCTGCGGGTGCTGCCCGACCTGCCCCACGGCTTCCTCAGCCTGGGCCCCCTCAGCCCCGAGACCCGCCAGGCCACCGCCATCTGCACCCGCCTCATCCGCGACATCCTCCAGCCCCCCAGCGCCCCCCCGGACGGCCTCCGCCGTGGGTCGCTGCTGCTGGGCCCCCGCAGGGACAGCCTGGCCCCACAGGACGGGCTCCGCCGTGGGTCGGTGCTGTTGGGGTCCCGCAGGGACAGCCTGGCTCCACAGGACGGGCTCCGCCGTGGGTCGGTGCTGCTGGGGTCCCACAGGGACAGCCTGGCCCCACAGGACGGTCCCCGCCGTGGGTCGGTGCTGTTGGGGTCCCGCAGGGACAGCCTGGCTCCACAGGACGGGCTCCGCCGTGGGTCGGTGCTGCTGGGGTCCCACAGGGACAGCCTGGCCCCACAGGACAGTCCCCGCCGTGGGTCGGTGCTGCTGGGGTCCCGCAGGGACAGCCTGGCCCCACAGGACAGTCCCCGCCGTGGGTCGGTGCTGTTGGGGTCCCGCACGGACAGCCTGGCCTCACAGGACAGCCCCCGCCGTGGGTCGGTGCTGCTGGGGTCTCGCAGGGACAGCCTGGCCCCACAGGACAGCCCCCGCCGTGGGTCGGTGCTGCCGGGGGGCCGCCAGGAGAGCTTGGTGACTCACGGCACGGGGGGCACGGCAAGCCTTGGCTCCCTGGCTGCAGCGACGCACAGCATGGCGGGCATGGGGGGCCCTGGAGCTGCCCCGACCCACGGCTCAGTGGCTGCAGCCAACCCCGGCACGGGGGGCACATCAACCCACGGTGATGGCACCGCCCCAACCCACGGCTCTGCAACTGCGACCACCAGCGACGATGGCACCGCCCCGATCCACGACGGCAGCGCTGCACCAGCGACCGGCTCCAGCATCGCTCTGACCCGCGACACCAGGGTTGAAGGCGGCAGCGCTGCCCTGACGCACAGCACCGACACTGCCCCGACCCACAGCACTGGGGCCACCTCAATCCACGGCACCGGCACTGGCACAGCCAACAGCACGAGCACCAGCATTGCCCCAACCGACCGCACCGGAGCCACCTCAACCCATGGCACCGACACTGCCCTAACCCACGGCACCGGCGCCACCTCAACCCATGGCACCAGCACTGCCACAACCCACGGCACCAGCGCTGCCCCGACACGTGACACCGGCACCGCGCTGACCCACATTGACAGCACTATCCCAACCCACGGCACCAGCACCGGCTCGACCCACGGCAACAGCACCGCCCTGCCCCACGGGCCCGCGGCCGCCCTGCCCCACGGCACAGGGTCCCTGCCGGCCCCCGAGGCCAGGGCTCCCCCCCAGCAGCCCCTGTGCTGCGGGGCCCTGACAGAGGGGGGGGCCCCCAGCCCCCCGGACGGCCCCAGCCCCCCCCAGGTGCCCCCCGGACGGCGGCACAGCGGGGCCCAGCTGCTCGCCCGCCGCCCCAGCGGCCCTGCGGGGCGCGAGGTGGGGTCCTGAGCCCCCGGTCCGGGGGAATAAAGACCTGCTGATAGCACCGAGGTGGGGGGAACGAGGGGTTTGGCGCACCCCCTCCTCCCAGGGCAGGAGGGGCTGGGGGCTCCGGGGGGCGTGGGGGGGGCCGGGGGCACCCCCGGGGGCTTTGGGGGCCCCCACTGCCCCCCGGACCTGGGCAGCTGTCTGCCAGGTGGCCCACGGGCCGCGGGGCTGCCGCCGGCCCCGAACAGGGGAATTTGCTCAAAAACCAGGGTGAGGCACCCCAGGACAGCAGAGACACCCTAAAACGGGGAGATTCACCCCAAAATGGGGCTCTTCACAAGGGAACGGCGAGTCCCACCCCAAAAAGGCAGCGATTCGCCCCCAAACGTGGCGCGTTCCCCTCTCAGCCCCCCAATAAAGCCCTGGCCCCCCACCCCTGCGTCCTGCCTGATTTCGGGGACAGACTGGGGGGGGCAAACGCTGTTTATTAACCCCCCCGCGACAGCCGGGGGGGGCACAAAACGGGGTGCAAGGAGCCCCCCCCCCCCCCGAGTGAGCCCCATGGCAAAGGGCCGGAGGCAGCACCCCCATTCCACTCCCCCAATAAATACAGGTGTAAAGGGGAGGGGGGCAGCACCCTGACACCCCCCTCCCCGAAACGGGGGGCAACACACCCCCCCCCATAAATACTGGAGTGTTTTGGGTTGTGAAAGGTGGGGGCGGCCCCTGCCCCCCCCAATGCTGGGGTAACGCCTTGCACCCGAACGCGGGGGGCAGTGCCCGTGCCTCCCTGCGAGCGTGGGGCTGCTGCACCCCCTTCTCCCCCCAATACCGGGGGCTGTGCGCGGCAGCAGGGTGCCACCCACACACACATCGGGGGTGCCCCCTGCAGCGGAGGCGGGGAGCAGCTCCCCCCTTCCAGCCCGGGGCCGAGAGCCGCCCTGAAAGCAGGGCGTCCCCCCTCAGAGCGCCATGGAGGTGAGCTCGTGGGCCAGCCCCGCCTTGCGCGCCGGGGGCCCCCCCCCGTACTCCTGCAGCCCCTGCCGCAGCGTCACCAGGGCGGAGGCCAGGGCTGCGCGGTGGGGGCCCCGCGGGCCCCCTGGCAGCTGCAGCAGCAGGGTGGCCACCGCCGCCACCCCATCCTCGGTGGGCTCCAGCGTCACCGGGCCGGCGCCGGGCAGTGGGGGGGCCGGGGCGGCGGCAGGGCGGCGGCGGGGGGGCCCGGGGGGCGCCCCCCGCTCGAAGCAGACGGTGACCTTGGCGAAGGGGCGGCTGGCCATCTTGCTCATCTCCTGGAGGTGCCGGCGCTGCTCGTGGCGGGCATCCAGCCCCTGCTTGGCCTTCCAGAGCAGGACGCAGAGGGCGAGGAAGAGGAAGAAGCAGGAGAAGAAGACGGAGAAGAAGACGAAGAGGTCGATGTGGGCCTGGTCCTGGCGGAAGAAGAGCAGCCCCTGCGAGGGGCCGCCCCGCGGGCCCCCCACCCCCAGCAGCAGCAGGTAGAAGCGGCTGGACTTGAGGGGGTGCAGGGTGTGGGGGTAGGTCAGCACCAGCCGGTCCCGCACCCCCCGCACCACCAGCGCTGCCGCTGCCTCCCGCACCGTCAGATAGGTCACCAGCCCGCCGGCGCGCTCCTCCCGCAGCCGCGTGGCGTTGGCGGCCCCGGCCCCGGCAGCAGGGTGGGGGGTCTGGAGGCGGACGAGGTGGCGGCCGGTGGCGGGGTCAACGTCGACAGCGAAGGTGTCGTAGGCGGTGGAGACAAAGAGGTCGACGCCGCCGAAGGTGACATCCAGCGTGATGCGGATGTCGACGTTGGTGAACTTGGGCTGGACACCGAAGAGGACGGTGCGGCCGGGCCCCAGGTGCTGGAGCTGGGGCTGGTGGAAGCAGTTGCTCTGCGAGGTGGGGTCCAGGCAGTACTCCTGCTCCACCGCCATCAGCCGGTAGCACTGCTGTCCCCCCACCGGGTGCCCGTGGAAGGAGTCGCGGCACTTGGCGCACTGAGGGGGATGCGGGGACGCGGGGCGTCAGCAGCCGCCAGGGGGACGGCGCCGGGGGGACAGAGGGTGCGGGGGTGGGCGCGCGGGGACGGGAGCAGGGTGGGACAGGAGCACGAGGACAATCGTGGGGACAGCGGTGGGGACAGGGGCACGAACACAGGGGCGCAGCGGCAGCGGGGAGCGGGGCGCGAGGACACAGGTGTGGGGACAACAGGGATGTTGGTGTGAGGATGCGGGTGTGGGACAACACGGGGCACGGGTGTGGGGACAGCGTGGGGCCGGGGGGGGGTCCCGCGGGGATGTGGGGACGCAGGGGCGTAGAAGGGGGTGACGGGGACGCGGTGCCGGAGCCCTGACCTGCTGCTTGTAGCAGTCCTTCTTGTCGGCAGGGCTGTTGCCCTGGCAGCTGCCCGTCTCGGTGTTGTTCTGGCAGGGACACCCCGTCCCATCCAGCTCGTTGCACGTGTCTGCGTGCCCATTGCACTGGCACCTGGGGCGGTCACATGAGGCTCGCACAAGGGGATCCCCTCGCACGAGGGTGTCCCCCCCACCCTTGCACAAGGACCGCGCCGTGCACAAGGGCCCGTACTTGGTGCAGGCGCCATCGAGCAGGAAGAAGCCAGGCCGGCAGCCGTCGCAGCGCTCGCCCACGCTGTTATTCTGGCAGTTGACGCAGACGGCCGCCTCCTCGCTCGGCCCCTCCGACACCCACGTGGGGATCTGGGGGGCAGCGGGGTGGGCAGGGGACACAGCTGCCCCGCCGGAGGAACAGGGACCCCCCCGGCAGCGGGGGGCAGCAGCAGAGAGGTGGGGGGCAGGGGGAAACGGGGAGCCCCAGGCCCCCCAGGACATGGGGCAGGCGAGGGGGGACCCCCCAAACCCCGGGATGTGGGATCGGTGAGCAGAACCCCTCCACCCCGTTGCCGTGGGGCAGCCCCTGGGGCCCCCCGCCCGCAGCCCCAGCCCCACGCCGTGGGGCACCCCACTGACCATGGCAGGCTCCAGGGGGAAGCGGGCAGGGTCCCGGCGGGCGCGCTCGTACTCCTCCCGCGAGATGCAGACTGCGGCGTTGTGGCGGCAGAAGCTGCGGCAGGGCCGGCACGAGCCCCCTGCCCGTGCCGAGCCCACGAAGAGGGGCCGGCACCGCTCGCACTGCGGGCCCTGCCATGGGGCAGGCTCAGCCCATGCCGCAGCCTGCCCCACGCCCTCCGTGCGCACCCCACAGCCCCCCCACATCCCGCCCCACATCCCTCGCGGCTCCCCTCCTCCATCCCTGCCCCAGGCAGCCCCCCATGCCGCCCCACACACCCCCACCCTGCCCCACAGCCACCCCACCTTGGTGTTGTTGAAGCACTGGAGGCACTGGTCGCGGGCGGTGGGGCTGAGGCACTTGCTGTGCCCGTTGCACTGGCACTGCACCGAGCAGTTGTGCCCCACGTAGCCGAAGTGGCAGCGGCAGCGGTTGGGCTCCACGCACGTCCCGTTCACGCAGCCCTGCTCGCACACTGGCCGGCACAGCCCCGTGGTGCTGCGGGGAGGGCTGGCATGGGGGCACAGGGGGCACGGGGGGGTGCCCCTCTCACTCCCGGGGGGCCGGGGGGCTCCCTGTGCGTGCAAACCCGCTCCCTGCATGCTCATGCAGATGCACGGGGCACCTTGCGTGTGCGAACGTGCTCACGAGGATGCACGGGGCACGTTGTGTGTGCAAACTCGCTCCCTGCATGCTCCCAGGGCTCACTTGCATAAGGGGGGCATCATGGTAGTGCAAAAGCCATGTGTGTGCTGCCCCACAAACTCAGGCGGGTGACTCAGCATGACTTGTGCGACGCCCTTGTGCAAGCTCAGCCACGCACACTTACAAGGGCCGTTTGCTCTGCGCACACCACAGCCGGCGCCAGTCCCTGCAGGCGCACACTTGGGGGGGGGTTTGCACCAGCCCACCCCTCGCACGCCCACTCACTTGTCCAGCGTGTAGCCGCTCTTGCACGCACAGCGGTAGCCGTGCGGGAGGTCGTGGCAGTCCTGCGTCTCGTTGCAGTCGTGGTGCCCGTTGAGACACTCGTTCTCGGGGGGGCAGCCCAGGAAAGCCCACTCTGCCTCTGCCCCACATGCCTGCGCCAGCCCTGGGGCGGCAGGGAAGGGGCTGGGGGGGGACGCCACTTCCCCTGCCCCATAGCCCCCCCCAGGCTCCCCACAGCCCCCCCTGGCACCCTGTACCCCCCCCCCCAGCCCCCTGTCCCTGCCCCAGGCACCCCATAGCCCACCCCACGCACCCCATCCCCGTCCCACGCACCCCATAGCCCACCCTAGGCACCCCATCCTTGCCCCACGCACCTCATAGCCCACCCCAAGTGCCCCATCCTTGCCCCAGGCACCCCATCCCCGCACCCCACGCACACCACAGCCCACCCCAGGCACTACACAGCCTGCCCCATGCACCCCATCCTTGCCCCAGGCACCCCATAGCCCACCCCAAGTGCCCCATCCCTGCCCCAAGCACCCCAGAGCCCCCACCCCAAGTCCCCCGCCCCTGCCCCACAGCATACCGTGGCGGGGGCCGTGGAGGCCACCCTCCAGGCAGCGGCCGCTGCCGTTGTGCCCGCGGCGGGCACACCAGCCACAGCGGGGCTGGCGGAGGCAGCGGGAACACTGGGGGGCCCCCGCACACCCTGGGGTGCAGCTCTCGGCCCCCCGCAGCAGACGCCCGCAGGCCCCGGCCGCGCACCGCAGGGGGACGTAGCTGGGGCTCATGCACTGGGGAGAGGGGAGAAGGGGGCCGGGGGGGCCCCCGTGCCCCACAGCCTGCCCCAGGCCCCCCAACCGCCCCCCACGGCCCCCAGACTGCCCCCCGTGCCCCACAGACCACCCCAAGCCCCCCATGCCTGTCCCCCCCAGTCACCCCCTGATGCCGTGGCACTCCAACTCCCCCCACACCCCATATGCCCCACGACCGGCCCCCCCAAGACCTTCCTCCTCAGACCTCCAGACCTCCCCAGCCCCCCAAGCGCCCGCACACACCCACAACTGCCCCCCGAGCCCCTGCCCCGCCCTAAGCCCCCCACCTGCTGCAGGCTGACGCTCCAGACGCAGTGCTGCCAGCCCCCATCGGCCCCCTTGGAGGCCAGGCAGAGCCCGCAGGAGCTGTGGTTGTGGCAGGGCGTGGGGCAGGGCAGGGGGGGTGAGGACTCCACGGGCATGGGGGAGACGTTGAGCAGCGAGTGGCTGAAGCAGGTCCAGTCGTACGTGGGCTGTACACTCAGGATGCGGCGGGTCTCGCCTGGGGGGCGCAGGGGGCTGGTGGGGTGCCCCGCACTGTGCCCCCCGAGCTGGGGGGAGGGCTCAGTGCAGCCCCCCCGGCTCAGCTCCACTGCACCCCGCGCCCAGCCCCATCGCGCCCCACGCCCAGCCCCATCACCCCTCCTGATCCAGCCCCACTGCCCCCCACTCCCAGCCCCATTGCCCCTCCTGATCTCAGCCCTGCTGCCCCCCACTCCCAGCCCCGTACCGGTGCGCTTGAACTGCCGTGTCCACATGCACTTGCCAGAAGCGGTGCACTTGGGGCAGTCGGAGGCCTCACACGACACCTCGGAGCAGTTGGCGGCAGCAAAGATCTCCCGCTGGTTGATGCGACAGTCGTTCTCCGAGGTGCAGCTGCCGCCGCTGCCAATGCAGGCGCCCTCGGGGCAGTTGGTGCACCACTTGCACTGTGGTGGGGCCTGGGGCGGGGGCGCAGGGTGAGGGGGAGGTGTCCCAGGGTCCCCCAGCCCCGTCCTGGCGTCCCCCCGCTCACCGGGGCGCCCAGCCGCAGGGCGCGGGGGTGCTGGGCCAGGCACTCGCTGCAGGTCCGCAGGCGTCGGCAGTCCTCAGGGGAGCGCGGCGTCGGGGAGCAGGCGGCGGGGCCCGGGGCACAGCCCAGGCTGGGGGCATTTGCATCTCATTTGCATGCCCCAACCCGCTCGCCCCACACCACCCACCCTCAACCCTAATTCATACCCCCGCCCTACAGCTGCCCCCCAGACCCCCCACCCCACAACACCCTGTACACCCCTGTACCCCCCCAGACCCCATCCTGCCCCACAGCACGCAGCTCACCCCCCGGGCCCCCCTCCCACCCCAGAGCCGCCCCCCAAGCCCCCCCTTACCGCTGGACAGCGTCAGCGGACAGGCAGCTGCCGTGGCACCAGGCGCAGGCAGCGCCCGAGCGATTGCAGGCCTCGGGGCTGGGCAGTGACAGGCAGGGGTCCGCGGGCAGCCTCAGGGCCGACAGCCGCCCCAGGGCCACCCCGTTGAAGCCCCCCGAGACATAGACCCGGCCCCCTGCCACTGCCACCGCGTGGGCCACCGACCGGTTCATGGGCTCGCCCACCACCGCCGCCTCTGGGGATGGACGGACGGACAGACAGCATCAGTCCTGGGGTCCCCAGCCCCTCTGGGGTCCCCCTGTCCCGGGCTGCAGCCCCTTCCCCACGGAGTACCTGCTCCCTGAGCGTTTCGGGGTCCCTGATCCCCTTGCAGGGTCCCCAGCCCCATTCCCCCTGTTACTGGGGGTGCGGTCCCACCCCCCCGGTTTCGGGGTCCCCTCCCCATCTCAGGGCGCCCAGCGCTGCCCCAGCCCCTCACCTGTGTGGGGCGGCAGCACCCAGGCGTTGCAGCGCAGCTGGTAGAGCAGTAGGTGGTTGCTGAAGTCGTGGGTCTCCGTCCGGCCCCCCAGGACCACCATCATGTCCCCCACCACCGCCGCCGCATGGAAGAAGTGGGGCTGGGGCTAAGGGGGACACACGGGGGTCACAGAGGGGCCCCCCACATCCCCCCAAAGCCCCGCATGCCCTAATGCCAAAGGAACGCCCCTCACGTGTGTCCCCCAGACACCCCACGGGGGCCCCCAAATGCTCTGTCGATGACCCACAGATCCGCTCCAGTGCCCCACAGATGCCCCCAACATGGTCCCCATTCCCTAACACCCCCAGACACCCCTCAAGGACCCCTAGACACCCCCTAACACCCCCAGACGTCCCCAAAGGACCCCCAGCCACCCACAGATGCCCCCAAAGGACCCCCCCCAGCCACCCCTGGATCCCCCCCTAGCCCCCCACCCCACACCTTGCGGCCCTGGGAGGGGGCGAGGAGGCTCCAGGTGAGGTTGGGGCAGTAGAGGCTGTAGAGCTCTGGGGAGGCCGAGACAGTCTCCACATGGAAGCGGTGGCCCCCGAAGACGTAGATGGCATCTGTGTCCTCGTGGTAGACAGCCGAGTGGCCGTAGAGGCCTGGGGAGGGGGCGAGACTGGGCTGGGCCTGGCGCGGGGGGGCTCGGGCAGCACTGGGGGGGCCCAGCCCCCTTACCCGGGGGATACCTGCTACCCTAAGGATCTGGGGGGTCCCAGCCCCCTTATCTGGGGGTCCCAGCTTGGCACCCCTTACTGTAAGAACCTGGGAGGTCCCAGCCCTATAACCCGGGGGTCCCAGCTTGCTACCCGCCACCGCCGAGACCCGGGGTCCCCGTTACCTGTGGGGGGGGTCCCGGCCTGCTGCCCCACCTCCCAGCTCTCCGTCTCCACCCGGTACTCCAGCAGCTTCTTGTTGAAGCCGTTTTCGGGCGAGTACCCCCCGATGAGCACCAGCGAGGTCCCACGCCGGGGGGTCAGCGTGTGCCCCGCCACCGCCGGCAGCAGGGGGTCCTGGGGGGACGGGGTTGGGGGGTTCAGGTGACATTGAGCCCCCCCGGGACCAGCACGGGGCAGGGGGCCCGGGGGGTCCCTACCTGCTCCTGGCGCCACTGCAGCGTGGTGAGGTTGAGCACCCAGGCGTCGCTGGCCACCCCTGCGGCCGTCAGCCCCCCCAGCACCAGCATGGCACGGCGGGCGGGCAGGGGGGCGGCTGCGTGGAAGTAGCGGGGCGAGGGGCCGGGACCCCCGTCCTCTGTCCCTGCCAGCATCTGGGTCCAGCGGCGTTCAGGGATGGAGTACCTGGGGGCAGAGTAAAGGGGATCTGCGGAGCAGGGCTGGGGCAGGGCCAGGGTGGGGCCGGGGAGCGGGGCCTCCTCACCTGTAGACGCTTCCCAGCAGCCCCTGGGGCAGCGAGAGCCCCCCAAACATCCAGAGCGTCCCCTCCGGACCCTCCACCAGGCTGTGGCCCAGGCGGTGCAGGAACCGGCTGGCTGTGTCCTGGGGGGCACAGGGACAGCGGGGTCAGCCCCGGGGGGACCGGTCCTAGGGGGTATCGGGGGTCTAATGGGGCACCAGGGGGCGACAGGGGCAGTCCTGGGGTGGTATCGGGGGTCTATGGGGCACCGGGGGAAATCCTGGGGTAGTATCGCGGGTCTATGGGGCACCGGGGGGCACTAGGGGCAGTCCTGGGGGGTATCAGGGGTCTACGGAGCACTAGGGGCAGTCCTGGGGCGATACTGGGGGTCTATGGGGCACCGGGGGGCACTAGGGGCAGTCCTGGGGGGGTATTGGGGTCTATGGGGCACTGGGGAAGGAGATAAGGGGCCCCCCAGACCTGTGGGGCAGGATCCATGGGGGCAGAAGCGGGATATGGGGGGTTCCAGTCCCCAGGGGCTCCCCCGGGGTGGAGGGTGCTGCCTGGCCCCCCAAGCATGGGGCGCGGGGGGCACTCACGGAGGCCAGGTGCCCATCGACGAGGGTCTCCCAGACGATGCTCCCCGGCCCCAGCGGCACCGAGCAGTCGGGGCCAGCAAAGCCCTCGCTGCAGACGCAGAGCCCCAGGGTCTGGGGGCGGGGGTGAGGGGGGGCTGCCAGCATCATCCCCCTGCACCCCCAAACCCCCTGTGCCCCTCCTGCAGCACCCTCCTGCATCCCCCTGCACCCCCAAACCCATGTCCCCCCTGCAGCACCTCCCAGCACCCCCAAACCCCCTCTGTGTCCCCTTGCAGCACCTTCCTGCACCCCCAAACCCCGTGTCCCCCTGCAACCTCCTGCACCCCCAAACCCCATGTCCCCCCTGGCAGCCTTCCCCTCCCCGCCCAAACCCCCTGTGCCCCCTGCACCACCTCCCAGCACCCCCCTGCACGCCCAAAACCCCTGTGTGTCCCCTGCAACCTCCTGCACCCCCAAACCCTGTGTCCCCCCTTGCAGCACCTCCCAGCACCCCCAAACCCCCTGCGCCCCCAAACTCACCGCGTTGCAGGTGCCCTGCCCGGCGTGGGCACCGCAGTCCCCGGGGCAGAGGCGCTGGCGGCAACCGGGCCCCCCGTGCCCCAGCCGGCAGACGCAGCGGCCCCCCCGGCACTCCTGCCCCCCGGCGCAGGGCGGGCGGCAGCTCAGGACCTCTGCGCTGGCATTGAACCCCGTCGGCTCGCTGCCGTTGGCCTCGTAGTACAGCACCAGCACCCCTGCGGGGGCACAGCGGGTCGGGGGGGGCCCGGGGCGCCCCGGCCCCCCCGAAATCCGCGCCACCCCCCCCCCTACCTGAGTGGGCCTCCAGGGTGAGGGGCTCAGGGCGGCCGTGCCCGCAGAAGGCCCCCAGCAGCGCGGGGTCGCCCTGCAGCACCCCGCTGTCCAGGAAGGCTGGCACCCCATCGAAGGCGTAGGCATAGCTGGTCTGGGGGGGGCACAGGGCTCTGGGGGGGGCAGCACCCCATTTCCCCCCCAGGCACCCCCCAAGTCCCCAGCACCCCCATCTCCCCCCATGCACCCCCCATCTCCCCCCATGCACCCCCCAAGTCCCCAGCACCCCCCTGTGCCCCCCATGCACCCCCCAAGTCCCCAGCACCCCCATCTCCCCCCCGCACCCCCACCTCCCCCCCATGCATCCCCCAAGTCCCCAGCACTCCCCTGTGCCCCCCATGCACCCCCATGCACCCCCCAAGGCCCCAGCACCCCTCATGCCCCCCCGTGCTCCCCCCAGCACCCCCAAAGCCCCCAGCGCCCCCCTCACCGTGCAGGGCGTGTGCAGGTCGGGCTGCAGGGTCAGGCTGATGGAGGGGCAGGGGTCCCCGGGGGGGCAGGGCTCCAGGCCCCCCGTGGCCGACAGCACCCACACGCAGTAGGAGAGGCCCCCCCCGGCCGCCGGGTACCCCCCGGCCAGCCGGGACCCCAGGGCCACCGGCGAGGAGAGGTTGGCCAGCAGTGAGCGGCCCCTGCACTCCCGGTAGCACGTGCCCCCATCCCTGGGGGGCGAGAGGGGGCTGAGTGGGGCTGGGGGCTTGGGGGGGGGTCAGGGGCTAGTGTACAGGGGTCTGGGGCCAGCGAATTGGGGCTGGGGGCTTGCATGGGGGTCAGGGGCTGGTGTATGGGGAGGTCTAGAGCCAGTGAATTGGGGCTGGGGGCTTGCATGGGGGTCAGGAGTGGTGTACGGGGGTCTGGGTCCTGTTGGGGGTGGGCACAAGGGGGTGCTGCCCCCCCATCCTCACCTGGGGTCCCCGAAGTAGCCAGGGGCGCAGCGCTCACAGCGGGGCCCCTCGGTGGGGGGGGCGCAGAAGCAGGCGCCGGTGGCCCGGTCGCAGTGGCCCCGCTCAGGCTGGCCGTGGCCATGGCACTGGCACTGCCGGCAGCCCCCCGGCCCCGTGGCGTCCCCGAAGCTGCCAGGGCGGCAGAGCTGGCAGCGCTCCCCGTGGGTCCAGTCTGCGGGGACAGAGGACGTGTGGGGACACAGGGGGACGCGGGGGGACGCGCCATGGCCAGGGGGACGCCACAGACCCTCCGGGGACTCACTCTGGCAGCGGTCGCAGATGCCGGGTCCGGCCATCTCGCAGCTGCTGTGGAAGTTGCAGCCGCAGTCCACGGAGCAGAGGGTGGCCGCGTCCCCCGTGGTGTCCCCAGCGCTGTCCCCCACAGCTGCGTCCCCTGTGGCGTCCCCGCGGCCGGTGGCATTGGCCGGCGGCGAGGTCCAGCCCAGGTGGCAGACGCAGGTGTAGTTGGGGGCCCCACTGCAGTAGCCGTGGCCGCAGTCCTCGTAGCACCTGGAGGGGAACACGCAGGGGGCCGTGGGGACCCTCAACAGTGGCACCCAGGTCCCCACACGTCCCCCCAGCACCGGGACAGCGGGAGCCATCTCCTGTGTCCCCTCCCTGTCCCCGACACACGGGATGGGTGTGCGTGGTCCCCACATCCCCCCAGACATCCCCATTGTGAGATGGACATGCGTGGTCCCCGTGTCCCCCAAATGTCCCCATCCCGTGGGATGGCCATGCGCGGTCCCCGCGTCCCCCAGACGTCCCCATCCCGTGGGACAGCCGTGTCTGGTCCCCGTACCCCCCAAAGGCCCCGAGCCCCTGGGCCGGCCGCCCCCCTCGCCCCCGTGCCTGGCTCACGTGCGGTTGCAGTGGGTGGTCCCATCCCCGGCGTAGCCGCGCCGGCAGCGGCACTCGAAGGCCTGGGGGGTGTTGTGGCAGGCGGCGAAGGGGTGGCAAGTGGCCATGCCCAGGCGGCACTCGTCCACGTCAGGGCACTGCCCGTAGGACCAGGCGGCCGCCCGCCCGGGGGGGAGCCCCCCCGGCTCCCCCAGAGCCACCGAGCAGTTGGGGTACCCCCGCAGCCCGGAGAAGTCCCCCTCCAGGCACCTGGAGGGACAGAGGGGGGCTCAGCCGCCGTGCCCTGGGGCTCCGGTGTGCCCTCAGCCCCCCGGTCCCCCTCACCGTCCCAGCGTGGGGTTGTCAGCGTCGCCGCACCAGCCGCACTCCAGGTTCTGCAGGCACTCGCGGCACGTGTTGAAGCGGGAGCAGTCCAGGCACTGGGGCGCCGAGTGGACACTGCCGGGACGCCCGGGGTCACCCACCCAGCCGTGGGACCCCCAGGATGTCATCCCATTGCTCCCCAGGACTCTCTGGGACACGCCTGAGCCCCCCAGGACCCTCCAGGACAGGCCCATGACCCCGGGATGCCCCTCTGTCCCCAAGGACCCTCTAGGACATATCCAGGACCTCCAGGATTCCCCCATGCCCCCCAAGATGCCCCTGTGCTCCCCAGACCCCCCCAGGACACCCCTGTGCCCCCCCAGGACGCCCCTGTGCCCCCCAGGATGCCCCTGTGCCCCCCATGACCCTCTAGGACATATCCAGGACCCCTAGGACACCCCTGTGCCCCCCAGACCCCCCCAGAACCTCCAGGGCTCCCATGAGCCCCCCAGGACCCCGCCAGGACCCTCCAGAATACCCCTGTGCCCCCCAGAACCCCCCCAGGTCCCCCAGGCTCACCTGTCGTACCAGCCCCGGCAGTCCCCGTAGGGGTACTTGGCCAGGTAGGCGGCAAAGAAGAAGCAGCTGCGGGTGGACTGGCACCAGGCGCACTGGCTGGAGTTGGAGAGGCAGGCCGAGCAGGAGCGGCGCCTGCGGGGGCAACGTCAGACCCCCGCCCGCCGCCCCCTGCCCCCTGGCCCCCCGCCCCGGCACTCACTGGCTGCAGAGGCTGGGGCAGTGCTGGGGGGCGCGGACGGCCCCCGCCTGCCGCCCCCGGCGGCTGCAGACGAAGTCGCCCTTCTTGCTGCTGTGCACCTGCCACTCGCAGAAGGGGTCCTGGGGGAGGGGTCAGCCCCTGCGCGGCCCCCAGCCCTCCCCCAGACCCTCTGCAGCCCCCAACCCCTCCCCAAACCCCTGTGCAGCTCCCAACCCCTCCCTGAGCCCCTCTGCAGAGCCCAAACCCCTCTGCAGACCCCAAGGCCTCCCCAAACCCCTCTGAAGACCCCAAAACCCTCCCCAAACCCCTCTGCACCCCTCAAGTCCCCTCCCCAAACCCCTCTGCAGACCCCAACCCCTCCCTGCGCCCCCCTGCAGAGCCCAAACCCCCTCCCCGAACCCCTGCACAGCCCCCAACCCCTCCCCGAACCCCTCTGCACCCCCCAGATCCCTCTGAAGACCCCAAGGCTTCCCCAAACCCCTCTGAAGACCCCAAAACCCTCCCCAAACCCCTCTGCACCTCTCAAGCCCCCTCCTCAGACCCCTCTGCAGACCCCAAACCCCTCTGCAGACCCCTCTGTACCCCCCAAACCCCCTCCCCAAACCGCTCTGCACCCCCCAAACCCCCTGCAGACCCGAAACCCCTCCCCAGACCCCTCTGCAGACCCCAACCCCTCCCCAAACCCCTGCACAGACCCCAACTCCTCCCCGAGCCCCTCTGCAGAGCCCAAACTCCCCCTGAACCCCTCTGCAGCCCCCAACCCCTCCCCGAGCCCCTGCGCAGCCCCCAAACCCTCCCTGAGCCCCTCTGCACCCCCTAAACCCCCTCCCCAGACCCTTCTGCAGACCCCAAACTCCTCCCCAGACCCCTCTGCACCCCTCAAACCCCTCCCCAGACCCTTCTGCGCCCCCCAAACCCCCTCCCCAAACCCCCCTGCAGACCCCAAACCCCTCCCCAGACCCCTCTGCACCCCCGAACCCCTCCCCTGCCCCCCAAGCCCCCCAGCTCTCACGGCGGCGCAGGCCTGGCAGTCGCGGTAGTCCTCGCAGAGGACGCAGTTGGCGGGGGCCAGGACGAGGCGGGGGCCCCCCCCTCCGCAGAGTCCCCCCGGGGGGTGCAGGCGGCCGTGGCAGGAGGCGCTGGGGGGGCACCAGCCGCAGCCCTGGTCAGCCAGGCAGGCCAGGCAGGAGGGGTAGGACGGGCAGCGCCCCGGCGGGGAGCGGAAGGGCTCCAGGAAGAAGAAGGAGATCTCCTGGGGGGCACGGGGGGTGTCGGGGCAGAGGGCACGCCCCGAGCTGCGCCCGCGCTCCCCGACCCCCGGACAGACAGAGGGGAGCCCCTGCCACAGCCTGCAGCCCCACGCAGAGCCCTATGCGCCCCACAGGGACCCCCCACCCTAGCCCACACCCCACAGAGACCCCCTACCCCAACTTGTACCCCATAGGGACCCCCCCCACCCCAAACCACAGCCCCATACAGACCTCTTAGACCAGCTCTGCAACCCCCAGAGACTCCTAACTCCAACCTGCAGCCCCCTGAGACCCCCCACCCCAATTCTGCACCCCATAAGGACTCCCCACAGGGACCTCCAACCCCAGCCTGTGCCCCGCAAGGGACCTCTTACCTTAATCCTGTACCCCAAGGAGCCCCTTACGCCAATTCTCTGCCCCACAGAGAACCCCTGCCCCAACCCACACCCCCATGCAGACCCCTCGCAGGGACCCCCGCACTCACGCTGCCCCCCGGGACGCCGGTGCGGTCCCAGACGAGGGTGAGCTCGCTGCTCTGCCCGCTGCCTGAGCTGTTGAAGTGCCCCTCCACCTGCACTGCGTACTTGTTGCCCCGCTCGGGCGCCCGGAAAAGCCGCTCGGGGCGTGGGCGCTGCAGGGGACGCGTCTCCCGCTCCTGCTGCACCGACCACCGTCCCACCTCCTCCTGCAAGGGGGACCCCAAAACCTGGGGGACCCTGAGCCCTGCCGGGACCCCAGCACGGCCCAGCGCCTCGCCTCCACTGCAAGGGGGGACAAGGGAAACCCCAAAGCCATGGGGAGGACCCCCAACTCCCCCAAACCTCATTATCTTACCTCTCCCTGCAAGGGGAGGACCCCCAACCCCCCCGGGACCCCTCCAAAACCCCATTATCCCCTCTCCTCCCGCAAGGAGGGACCCCAGACCCCCTGGATGCCCCCCCGCACCCCATTACCAGCTCAGGGGAGTTGGGGTGCCGGCCGAGGCGGGCGACGACATAGAGGCGCTGGATGCGAGCCCAGACGCTGGGGCCGGGGTCGGGGCCGGGGGCCGGGGAGGGTCCCAGCAGCGGGTAGATGAAGCCCCGGTAGACGAGGGAGACGTCGGTGTCGCCGCTGGGGCTGAGCGTGATGGTGGTGCTGCGGACAATGGAGACCTGGGAGGGGCGGCTGCCACTGGGACCCCCCAGCCCGGACCCGGGGGACCCCCGAGGAGGGGCATGGGGCACCCACCTTGTCGGGCTGGGAGTCGTTGCGGGGCTGCTGGTAGGTGACGAGGTGGAGGCCGGGAAGGAAATTGGCGGTGCGGCACTGCTGCAGCGCCGTGACGAAGACGGGGCGCGGGCCCCACCAGCCGTAGGTCCCCGAGATCTGCCCCACGCGGCAGCGGCTCTGCTCTGGAGGGGGGGACGCCATGGCGGTGGTGGGGGCGCCGGCGGGGGCTGCGTCCCCCCTGCGAACCCCCCAGCCCCTCTGCAGCCCCCCGGCCCCGGCGCAGACACCTACTCACCCGCCACGGGCATGCAGGTGTCGTTCTGCACGCACCAGCCGAAGGGGCCGGGGGCACGAGGAGGGCCCGGCCCGGCCCCCCCGAAAGCCAGGCAGGACTCACAGTCCACCAGCAGACGAGCCAGGCCCAGGCAGCCGGTGCTGGGGCACTGAGGCGGGGGACACCGGGTCAGTGGGGACCCCCGCACCCCATAACGGGGCTACATGGGGCGCTGAGCTCCCCGCAATGCATTTACGCACCCTGACCCAAAGCTGCCCCCCCCGCAACAGACCCAGGGGTCCTGGCCCCCCCAGCTGCCCCCACCAAGGGGACCCCAACACCCTGACCCCCAACGCTGCTCCCTCCCATTTCCCTAGGGGACCCCAGCATCCGTGACCCCCCCCATTTCCCCAGGGAACCCCGGCATCCACCCGCCCCCTCCCCATTTCCCCAGGGAACCCCAGAGTCCATGACCCCCTCCCCATTTCCCCAGGGGACCCCAGCGTCCACCCACCCCCTCCCCATTTCCCCAGGGGACCCCGGCATCCACCCGCCCCCTCCCCATTTCCCCAGGGAACCCCAGAGTCCATGACCCCCCTCCCCATTTCCCCAGGGGACCCCAGCGTCCACCCACCCCCTCCCCATTTCCCCAGGGGACCCTGGGACCCCCCACTCACGTTGCTGTGGGGCGCGGGGCTCTGGCACCCCCCGAGGCACCAGGTGCACTGGGGGTCCTTGGTGCAGGTGCCCCTCTCAGCGTAGAGCGAGCAGTAGTCCAGGTGGTACTGGGGGGACAGCAGGATGGAGACCCCTGGCACAGGGGGGCTGGGGACCCCATGGCACAGGGGGAAGCGGGAACCCCATAGGGAGGGGTGGAAGGAGCTGGGGAACCCCCCAGAGTGGAGCTGGGACCCCACAGATAGAGAGGAGACCCTGGGGACCACCCCAGATAGGAGTAGGGGTCACCAAGGATGATGGAAGACCTGAGGACCCCCCTGACTGGAGCAGAGACCCCTGGGGTGGGCTGGGGGACCTGGGGACCACCCCAGATGGGAGCAGGGACCCCCCAAAGATGGGCTCAAGGGCTCCTGGGGGGAACCGGGGGCTCCAGGGACCCCCCAGATGGGTGCAGGGACCCCAGGGGTGGGCTGGGGGCTCCAGGGACCCCCCCAGATGGGTGCAGGGGCCCCAGGGGTGGGCTGGGGGCTCCAGGGACCCTGGAGAGGGGGCACTCACGTTCTGGGCAGGCACCTGGAAGACGAAGGCCGGCACCTTGTAGGCCAGGAGGTCGCCTCGGGGGGCGCCGCTGAAGCCCCCCACCACCAGCAGCACGCTGCCCCGCAGCACCCCGGCCACGTGGGCATAGCGGCCCTGCCCCAGGGATCCCCGGGACCCCTGGTCTGGGGGCAGACGTCAGCATAGAGGGACCCCAGGATGCCCCGGGATTCCCGGGACACCCAGTCTGGGGGCAGACATCAGCATGGAAGAGCCCCCAAACCCCTCAGGGATCCACAGACCCCCCCAGTCTGGGGGGACATTGCCATCATGTGACCCTCAGATCCCCAACCCCCTGCTGTCCCTGCACCGCATATCACACCTGCCCCTGTGTCCCCCCTGCCACGGGGCAGCCCCATGCCCCCCTCACCGTGGGGCAGCCCGTGGGCCAGCTCGGCGCTGGGGACCCACTGGTGGCAGCCAAGGTGGTAGAAGAAGATCTCATCCTCGTAGCACTTTTCCTCGTGATAGTGGATGTGCACATTCCCTCCTGCAGGGATGGGGCAGGGGTCAGCCCCTGGGGGGGCCGGACCCCTGCCTGGGGGCGTGGAGACCCCCCGGGGAGCAGCGGGGACCCGGGGATCCCGTTCACTGGGTACCACCACCACCGTGACAGCAGGCGGGTCCCTGGGGGTCTCAGGGCTCGCCCTGGACCACCCTGCCACCCCGACGGGGGTCACGGGGTTCCCCGCTCACCATAGACCACCATGTAGTCACCGATGACGGTGGCGGTGTGGAAAGCGCGCTCGCGGGGGCCACGGGCGCCATCCCGAGCCCGCAGCGTGGTCCAGTGCCGCAAATCGACGTGGAAGAGGTCGGTGGTGTTCACCCGCATGCTGAACCTGGGGGGCAGCCGTGAGGGGCAGCACTGGGGGTCACGGGGACAGCGCCGAGGGTCGCAGGGACAGGGGGACAGGACGGGACATGGGGATGCGGGGCTGGACAGGACATGGGGCAGGGACATACCTGGGAACCCCCACAGGGTCCCCTCATGGCCACGGATACCCCAGAGCCCCCTGGCCTGGCCCAGGACCCCCCAGCTCCCCATGATGCCACCCCCCAGCCCCTACCGTGCGGTGGAGGGCCGGTGCCCCCCGTAGACGAGGAGGGTGCGAGAGGGGGGGTGGAAGACCATGGAGTGGCCAGCGGCGGCGGGGGGCTTCCCACCCCACGGGACCACTCGCTCCCAGCCCCACGTCTCCAGGTGGAAGCGGAACAGCTGGGAGGAGAAGACATCCTCGGCCGTGCGACCTGGGGGGGAAACCACGCTCAGATGGGGACCCTGGTGTCCAGGACCCCCACTGTGGGGTGCCTGGCCCCTCTGTCCCACCACAGGCTGACCCACAGACCCTATAGACAGGAGGGACCCCGTATCCAGCCCCACAGCCCCCCCTCCCAGACCCTATAGACAGAAGGGACCCCGTATCCAGCCCCACAGCCCCCCCTCCCAGACCCTACAGACAGGAGGGACCCCATATCCAGCCCCACAGCCCCCCCACAGACCCTATAGACAGGAGGGACCCCGTATCCAGCCCCACAGCCCCCCCATGGGCCGACCCACAGGCCCCAGAGCTTGGAGGAAGGGTCCGACCCCATCGCCCCCTCCCAGACCCCCAGCCACAGGGGACCCCAGCCCCACAGCCCCTCCGCTGCCCCCCACCTCCAAAGATGTAGAGCCAGTCATCAACGAGGGCGGCAGCGTGGCCGGCCAGCCCGGGGGGCCGGGTGCCATTCTGGGGCTGCAGCTCCCGCCAGCCCCCCAGGAGGGGGTCGAAGAGCCAGACGTCGTGGGCCAGTGTCCCCCCGGCCAGCTCGCCCCCGCTCAGCACCAGGGCCTCGTGCCAGCACACAGCCACGTGCGAGTGCCGGGGGGCCTGCGGGGAGGCGTCAGTGGGGGGGACGGGGACCCCCGGCTTCGGGGGCCTGGGGGGACGTGCTGGGACCACAGGGAGGGGGACACGCACCGGGGCCGGGCTCAGCTCCAGCCGGGACCAGCGGTTGGTGGTGAAGTTGTAAACCACGAGGTCGCCCAGCGCCGTGTTGAGGTCCAGACCTGGGGGGGGGGGAACGGACACGCACGGGGTGGGGACCCCCACATCAGGGCCCAGCCCCTTCCCCTGCAGCCCCCCGAGGGCCCCACAACCCCTCGCTGCCTGCGTCCCTGTGATGGTCCCCCAAAGCCCTCCCCTGGCCCCCCGGCCCCCCACACGCCCTCCCCCCCTACATCCCCCAGCCCCATATCACCCCTCCCACACTCTATAGCCCCCCCACGGTCCCACATCCCTGCCTGTAACCCCCACAGCCCCCCATCGCCCTCTATAGCCCCCTATACCTCTCTATAGCTCCTCTACAGCCCCCTATCTCTCCCCATAGCCTTCTAACAGCCCCCTGCCGTCCTGCATCCCCCCCCATCGCCCTCTATAGCCCCCCAGGATCCCACACCCCTCCCCAGAGCCCCCCAGGATCCAGTATCGCACCCTATAGCCCCCCCGAGACCCCAGCTGCCCCCCGGCTCACCCCCGAAGACGTAGAGCGCCCCGGCGTGGGGCAGGACGGCACCAGCGGCGGCGGTGCGGGGCGGGAAGCCAGGGTCCCCCTCGCTGACGTTGTACCAGCGGCCACCCCCCCGGTTCTCCCCCAGCGCCAGGTCGCACGCCCGCCCCACGAAGCCCGTCCGGCACTCGCAGCGCCCCGTGGCCTGGGGGTGAAGGGGGGATATGGGGAGACACGGCTCCCCCCGTGGGACCCCAAACCGGCCCCAGCAGGCCTTGGGGGTTCCAGAGCCCCATCCCTGGGGGTACAGGGGTCTCCCATCCCCATCCCTGCAAGGCTGGGGTCCCCAGCCCCATCCCTGGGGGTACGGGGGTCTCCCAGCCCCAGTCCTCCAGGCTCAGGGGTCCCCCAGCCCCAGCCCCACAGGCTCAGGGGTCCTCACCTGGTTGCAGGTGCCGCCGTGGGCCTGGCAGTAGGTCGTGCAGTGGGGCTGGGCGCAGTCGGGGCCCCCCCAGCCGGGCTGGCACCGGCAGCGGCCCTGGGGGTCGCAGCCCCCCCGCCCTGAGCAGCCCCGCGGGCACAGCGAGACGCTGTAGGTCGCATTGAAGCCCAGCAGGTTGTAGTTGGCGTCGCTGAAGAGGTGCAGCAGCATCTGGAAGGCAGAGAGGGGTCAGGGCACCCCACAGCTGCCCCCTGCACCCAACCACCCCACAGCCATCCTGCACCTCCTCACAGCCACCTCGCAGCCTCCTGCACCCTCCAGCTGCCCCCTGCACCCCGAAGTCTCCTTGTGCACCCCATAACCACCCTATAGCCTCCTCCTGCACCCTATAGCTGCCCCACAGCCTCCCCCTGCACCCCAAAGTCTTCTCGTGCACCCCACAACCACCATATAGCCTCCTCCTGCACCCTATAACTGCCCCACAGCCTCCCCCTGCACCCCAAAGTCTTCTCATGCACCCCACAACCACCCTATAGCCTCCTCCTGCACCCTATAGCTGCCCCACAGCCTCCCCCTGCACCCCACGGCTGCCCCACAGCCCCCCCGCCCGGGGGCACCTTGCCCGAGGTGGCCTCGAGGGGGGCGGGCAGGGTGCTGCCGCTGAGGCTGGCGAGGAGGGGGCTGCGGGGGGAGTCCCCGTCGTAGATGAAGAGGTAGTCGTAGGTGCACTCCGTGTCCATGAACGTGAAGGTCAGCAGCACCCGGTGCCGGGGGCTGGGGGCTGAGGGGACGGGGCATCATGGGGGGGCCCCCCAAACCCCGGGGACAGAGGGGCAGCATGGCCCCGGGGCGTACGAGGGCCCCAAAGCATCAGGGGCCCCCCCAAACCCCACAGGCACGATGCTGACCCCCCCCCCCCAAACCGTGGGGACCCAGGATGAGGCGGCCCAGGGGGAGTGGGGTGTCTCAGGGGGGCTTTGGGGTGACTGGGATGCTTTGGGGGGCCCCCGGGATACAGGGGGGGAGGCTTACAGGGATATGGGAGGGGGTCTTGGGGTGCCTGAGGGGGTCTGGGGTGTCGCTGGGGCCCTATAGGGATATTGTGGGGGACCTGTGATACCCCAAGGGGCTCTAGGGTGTCTCAGAGAGAGCTAAAGGAATATTCGGGGGAACTTCGGGTGCCCTAGGGGATCTGGGGTGCCTCAGGAACGACTACAGGGATACAGGGGGGGTCTTCAGGGTGCCGCAGGTGTTTTGGGGTGTCTCTGGGGGGGCTTTAGGATGACTGGGGGTTCCTTGGGGTGCCCCAAGGGGCCTTGGGGTGCCTCAGGAGGGACTACAGGGGTACAGGAGGGGTCTTTGGGGTGCCCCAGGTGTTTTGGGGTGCCTCTGGGGGGGATCTAGGGATGCTGGGGGGGGTTGGGGCACCCAGGAGTTACAGGAGCACAGGGTTGCCCCGGGGTCCCGTCCCCGCCTCACCTTCCACCAGCCACTCGCAGTTGCCGTTGACCGAGTAGTTGCCGGGGCCGTCGGTGACGAAGCCGGAGGGACCCCGCAGCACCCGCCGCTGCCCCTTGCAGTCACCAGCGCCGGCCCCGCGCACCCCGCTCAGCGCCAGGGCCAGCGCCAGCAGCGCCGAGGGGGCCGCCATGGCGGGGCGCGGGCCTCGCCGCCTGCGGGGGAAGCGGGGTGAGCCCGGGGGGGCCTGGCTGGCGTGACCTGGCCCCTGAGGGGACCCCAGCCCCACAGAGACCCCCTGGGGAGCCCCACAGGGACCTTATGGGGAGCCCTGGCACCGTGGGGACCCCGTGGGGAGCCTGCTGACCCACAGGGACCCCATGAGAAGCCCCTGCCCCACAGGGACCCCCCAACCCCACAGGGGACCCACAAGAACACCCTGCCCCACAGGGACCCCACGAGACCTCCCCAGCCCCACAGGGACCCCCTGGGGAGCCCCACAGGGACCTTATGGGGAGCCCTGGCACCACGGGGACCCCGTGGGGAGCTGCTGACCCACAGGGACCCCATAGAAACCCCCCCCAGCCCCATAGGGACCCCACGAGAACCCCCTGCCCCACAGGGACCCCATGGGACCTCCCCAGCCCCACAGGGACCCCACGGGACTCCCAAGCCCCACAGGGTCACTCCAGCCCCATAGGAACCCCCCAACCTCACAGGGACCCCATGGGACACCGCCCCCCCGCCCCACGGGGACCCCCAGCCCGCCACGGGATGCTATGGGGCCCCTCCCCGCCGTTATAGGATGCTACAGCCCCCCCCCCCCCAGGTCCCCCGTGAGGCGGAGCGGGGCCCCCCACGGGGCCCCCCAGGCCCGGCGCACCCCCACGGGGCCCACGGACCTCTGCCGGGGTCTGAAGGGGCTGGGGGGGCGCTGGAGGGGCTCTGCGGAATGCCCCCGGCCCCCACAGGGCGCCTATAGGGCCCCCATAGGGCCCCTATACATCCCCCCCGCCCCTCACCCGCCGGCGGCGGCTCCTCAGGGCGGAGGCGGAATCCCGGGCCCGGAGCAGCGAGACGAGGGGCCAGAGCGGCCGCACCGGAGAGGAGGGGCGGGGCCAGAGCGGCGCCGCGGAGCAGCGAGACGAGGGGCCAGAGCGGCCGCACCGGAGAGGAGGGGCGGGGCCAGAGCGGCGCCGCGGAGCAGCGAGACGAGGGGCCAGAGCGGCCGCGCCACGGGGGCGGGGCTACGGCGGCGGCGGCGCGGAGCAGCGAGACGCGGGGCCAGAGTGGCGCCGCCGGAGGCAGCGGTGGGGGGGGACGGGGGGCGAGCGGGGCAGCGCGCCGCCGCACCAGCGAGACGAGCGGCCAGAGCGGGCCGGCGCGGCGCGGCCTCCGGCGGCTGCCGGTCCCCCCCCGTCACTCCGCAGCCGGTGGAAACACGAGAAATCGCTTTATTTTGGCAAAATCCTTCTCTGCAGAAACTGGGGGGCGTGAGGGGCCCGCTACGCCCGGGGGGGGGCGGGGGGACGAGGGCCCAACCCCGGGGAGGGGCGCGGGGAGGGGCCCCGGGGGCGCTTCGGGTCCCTGCGGGAGATTCGGGGTCCCTGGGGCAGGATTCGGGGTCCTTGTGGGGCAATGCTCGGAGTACCCGTGGGGCAGGATGGGGCGTTCCTGTGGGGCTGGATTCGGGGTCCCTGGGGCTGGATTTGGGGTCCCCCAGCGCAGGATTCGGGGTCCCTGGGGGGGATTCGGGGTCCCTGGGGCAGGATTCGGGGTATCTCTGGGGGATTTGGGGTCCCTGTGGGGCAGGATTGGGGGTCTTCGTGGAGCAATACTTGGGGTCCCCCTGGGGCAGGACTTGGGGTCCCCTTGGGGCAGAATTTGGGGACTCTGTGGGGGATTCGGGGTCCCCCTGGGGCAATACTTGGGCTCCCTGTGGGGCAGGATTCGGGGTCCCCCCGGGGCAGGATGGGGTCCTGGGGAGGGAGTTGGGGTCCCCCTGGGGCAGGATTTGGGGTCCCTGTTGGGGATTTGAGGTCCCCCCGGGGCAGGATGGGGTCCGGGGGCGGATTTGGGGTCCCCCGGGGCAATACTTGGGCTCCCTGTGGGGCAGGATTCGGGGTCCCCCCGGGGCAGGATGGGGTCCCGGGGGGAGGGCAGGGGTGGCCGTGGGGCAGCCCCCCTCGGCGGGGGCTACAGGTGCCGGCCCCCGCCCGTCTGCATGCTGAAGTACTCGGGGCCGCCATTGGCCTGGGGCGGGGGCGCCTGCAGCTGGGAGGGGGGGCCCCGGCCCTCACCCCCCGCCCCGCCGCTCTTGGGGGGGGCGCGGGGGGCCCCCAGATCCGCCGTGGTCACCAGGCGCCCGGGGGGGGGCCCCCGCTCCGCCGCCCGCGTCTCCTCCGCCTGCTGCCGCGCCTGCTGGGGGCACGGGGAGATGTGGGGGTCCCCCCGCTCCCAGTGCCTGGGGGCTTGGGGGGGTCCCCTCAAGTGGTGGGACCCGGGTGGTTTTGGGGGTCCCCCGTCCCATTCCTGGGACGCAGATGGTTTGGGGGGCCTCCTCCCACCCCTGGAGCCCGGATGGTTTTGGGCCCCCCCCCCATCCCTGGCACCCAGCCGGTTTTGGGGAGCCCCCTCCCGACCCTGGAGCCCCGGTGGTTTTGGAGGGGGGCCCCCCATCCCTAGGACCCAGCCGTTTTTGGGGGGGCCCCCCCATCTCTGGCACCCAGCCGGTTTCGGGGCCCCCTCCCACCCCCCAGGGCCCCCCAGGGGGTCCCCGACTCACGCCGGGGGGGGGGATGGAGAAGAGCTCGGTGAAGTTGGGGACGGAGTCGCTGATGAAGGTGACGTTGCCGTAGCCGTGGCGGGGGGGGAACTTGGTGGGCACCCCCGCCTCGGCCGAGCCGATCTGGGAGGTGCGGACGTGGTAGGGGAAGTTCTTGTTGGCAGCCGAGGGTCTCGTCATCACCTGGGGGGACAGCGGGGGTGAGGGGGGTCCCCGCCGCCCCCGGCCCCCCCGGGGCTCACCAGGAAGACGGCGTGGGCGTAGAGGTGGATCCCCAGCTGGATCCCGTTGACGATCTTCTCCCGCGCCCACTTGGGGATCCCGAAGTTGGCGATCAGCGCCGTCACTGGCACCGCGAAAAACCTGGGGGCGGCGGGGCCCTCGTGCAACGCTCGCGCCAGGCCCTTTGCTCGCCTGCCCCAGCCCCGTCGTGCAAACTGCCGGCGTGCAAGACCCGGCCCTTCGCACGCTTGCCTGGTGTGCCGGCCCTGCGCAAACGGCGGCCCCGTGCAGAGCTGGCCTGGCGTGCGAGCGCTCTGCTAACCCGACCCCTTGAAACCCGTCCTGGTGTGCAAGCCCTGTGCAAACTCCTGCCCTTCGCACACTCATCCAGCCACGTGAGCCCCGTGCAAATCCTGTCCCCATGCAAGCTGCGTCCCTGTGCAAACCCATCCCTGCGCACACCCGTCGAGCTGTGCAAGCCCCGTGCAAACCCATCTGGCCATGCAAGCCCTCTGCAAACCTCGTCCCCGTGTAAACCCCATCCTTTTGCAAGCCCATGCAGCTGTGCAAGCCCCGTGCAAATCCTGTCTCCGTGCAAACCGCACCCCCGTGCAAACCGCATCCCTGTGCGCACCCATGTAGCTGTGCAAGCCCCAGCCCTTTGCACACCCATGCAGCTGTGCAAGCTCTGTGCAGCCCCCATCCCCGTGCAAACCCCAGCCCTTTGCACACCCGTCCCGCCTTGCTGCCCCGTGCCAGCCCCGTCCCTTCACCGCCTCCCGCTCCGCTCACGCCCCGTGCATGCCCCAGCAGCCCTCGTGCGAGGCGTGTGCTCACCAGAGGGTGTAGGCAGCGAAGAAGGGCAGGTAGAAGGGCTGCTTCTCGGGGACCTGCTTGAGGGTGACCAGGACGGCGTAGCAGAACCAGAGGTAGGCGAGGAACTGCAGCCCGATCAGCCCGTAGCCAGCCGGCGACTCATAGGTGTACAGCACCTGCGCGGGGTCGAAGAACTGCTCCCCCCCCCCCGAAAAATACCCCCCCGGGGTCAGCGGGGCCAGGGGGCGCCCGGCGGGGCGGGGGGGACCGGAGGGGTCTCACCTCAGCCTCGTAGGTGAGGAGGACAACGTGGGTGATGCTGTAGAGCGTCATGTAGACCGAGAGCCGGACCGAGCCCGCGTGGCTGATGCGGCCCCTGGGGGGGCACCGGCGGTGGGGGGGGGGGCAGCCCCATGGCGGCCCCGGGGGGCTCTGTCCCCAAAGCCACCCCCCGGCCGCCCCCTGTGCCCCCCAGACCCTCCTGGGCCCCCTGTACCTGGTGACGGTGAAGCCCTTGCCCAGGAGGATGAGCATGAGGAGGAAGATGAGGAAGCTGACGGAGAACAGCAGTTTGGCTGGGGGAGAGGAGAGCTCGCACCAGCACGTGACGGGGTGCTCGTGCGACGCTGCCCCATGCCGGGGGCCGTGCAGGCACGCCTGCACACGAGGGCTGCGCACGAGGGCCCGTGTGTGCACACCCACGCACGAGGAGCCGTGCACCTCCCACACATCACACAAGGGCTGTGCACCCCCCGTGCGTCGCACAGCCGCGCACAAGGAGCCCTGCACCCCCCGTGTGTCGCACACCCGCGCACGAGGGCCGCGCACGTGCCACCCACCCAGGATCTTGAGGCTGCCGCTGCCGACCCCGTCGCAGGCGTACTGGCCCCAGTAGACGCAGCAGAAGAGGAGGCTGAGGACTGGGGGGCATGGGGGGGGTGAGTGTGGGGACCCCAGCCCCCCCCGGTCCCCCCAGGCCCCCCCGAGCCCCGGCCCCTCCCGGCCCGCCCTCACCCTCCACGCCGGCGGCCGCCATGAACATCTTGTAGGTGGTGTGGAGCAGCTGCCGGCCCTTCAGCAGGTCTGGGGGGGCCGGGGGGGCGTCAGCACTGTGCCCCCCCCCCGCCCCGGCCCCCCCGGCCCCCCCCACTCACAGCCGAAGTAGCAGGAGACGAGGAAGATGAGGATGAAGATGAGGAGGAAGGTGATGTCCGTCTCCAGAATGCCTGGGGGGGGGGTGGGGGGTGGGATTTACCCCCTGCACGTCCCCCACGAGACCCCCAACACCGACCAGGGCACCCCACAGGTTCCCCCCATCATCCCCTGCACTGCAGCCTCCCTATTCCCACCCCCTGCCCTGCAGCCCCTCCATTTGCACCCCTACATTGCAGCCCCCCATGTCCCCCCCGCATTGCAGCCCCCCGTATCCCCCCCATTCCCCCCTCCACGTTGCAGCCCCCCCATTTGCACCCCCCCGCTCGCCCCCCCCCGGCTGAGGCCGCACCGAACTCATCGGCAGAGAAGTGCCGGGTCCAGAAGGATTTCCCGTTGGTCAGCACCATCTCGTACTCCAGCTCCAGCCCGTCGCCCTGGGGGGGTCCCGGGGTCAGGGGGGGCCTGGGCGCGGCAGGGGAGGCCCGGGGGGGGGTACTCACCCCGCATTTGCTGAGGGCCACGTACCACCAGCGCTCGCGGACGGAGCGGAAGCTGCGGCCGCTGGCGCAGCTCAGGTACCGCACCGAGTTCTCCAGCAGCACCTGGGGGAAGAGTGTCAGCCCGGGACCCCCGGGACCCCCCCGGGGCCCCCCGGGACCCCCGTACCTGGCAGCCCGACCAGGCGTACTGGGTGGTGAGGTTGATGACCTGGTTGTTCTCGGGGCGGATCACCGACTCCTTGGCCAGGCAGTCCTGGGGGGCACGGCGTGGGCACAGACCACCCCAGCACCCAGACCCCGCCCCGCACCCCAGGCAGCCCCCCAGGCCTCCTGCACCCCAATGCATCCAGAGCCCCCAGACCCCATTATAATCCCCCAGACCCCATTATAATCCCCCAGATCCCAATAACCCCCCCCCCGACCCAAATAAACCCCTGGACTCTGATGCACCCCAATCCCTGCATAGCCCCTGTACCCCCCCAGACCCCAACAAACCCCCCAGACCCAAATAAACCCCTGGACTCTGATGATCCCCAATCCCTGCAGACCCCAATAAACTCCCCCAGACCCCAATACAGCCCAGACCCTGCTGCACCCCAACCCCTGCATAGTCCCTGTACCCCCGCAGACCCCAATAAACCCCCCAGACCCCAGTACACCCCAGCCCCCGCTGCACCCCAACCCCTGCAGACCCCCTGTACCCCCAGAGCCCCCGCGCCCCCAGGCCCACCTTGTTGCCCCTCTTGTAGACGGCCGGCCATTGGGAGGGGTCGTCGAAGTAGAGCAGGATGTTCTCGCAGCACTTGGCCTGGGGGGGCCGGGGGTCAGCGGTGCGGGGGGACCCCGGCGCTGGGGCGGGCGGGAGCCCCCCACTCACCTCGGGGTATCGGAAGTGGAAATCAAGGCGCCCGTAGTCGGAGAGGAAGCAGAAGCGGGTGAGGAACACCCAGTCCTGGGGGGCAGCGGGGGTCAGGGGGGGTCCCCGGCGGCTGGGACCCCCCACCCTGCTCCCCCCACCCTCCCGCCCTGCTGCCCGGGGACCCAGGCGTCCGGGAGCCCCCCTGGCCCCCAGGATCCCCCCATTGCACCCCAGGGACCCCCACTGCACCCCACGGACGCCCAGGGACCCCTAGGACCCCCCCATTGCACCCCAGGGACACCCCCCCCTCCCCAGGGACCCCCAAGGACCTCCCCAGGGGACCCAGGCCACCCGATCCGGCCGCGGCCATGGGGACACTGCGGCCCGGCAGGGCCGGGGGCCCCCCCGGGGGACGGGGGGACACGGGGGGGGGGGGCTGGGGGGGGCACCCCCATCCCCAGGACCCCCTGCCTCCCCGCCGTTGTCATGGCAACGGCCCTGCTCCGGGTTTCCACGGCAACGGCCGAGCGGGCCCGGGGGGAGCTGGAAGGGGGGGGGGGTCCCCGACCCCCACGGACCCCCAGAGCCCCCCCCGGCCCCGCAGCCCCCCCCGCCCCCGCCGCCTCCCAGGACCCCCCCAAGAGAAACGGGGGGCGGGGGCAAATGAGGGGCCTGGGTGCAAAACGGGGGGGGGGTGTCCCGGGGCAAACTAGGGAGGGGGGGGGGAGATCCTGATGCAAACCGGGGAGGGGTCCCCGTGCAAAAAGGGGGTCCCGGTGCAAACGGGGGGAGGGCCCTGTGCAAAAGGGAGGGGGGTGTCGCGATGCAAAATGGGGTGCCAGTGCAAAAGGGGGAGGGGGTCGCAGTGCAAAAGGGGGTCCCGTTGCATCCCGGGGGGGGCCTGTGCAAAAAGGCGGTCCCGGTGCATCCCGGGGGGGGGTCCCTGTGCAAAAAGGGGGGTCCTGGTGCAAACCGGGGCGGGGGGGAGATCCCGGTGCAAACAGGGGAGGGGTCCCTGTGCAAAAAGGGGATCCCGGTGCAAAAGGGGGGGTCCCGGTGCATCCCGGGGGGTCCCCGCTCACCTCCTTGGTGCTGATACGGCCCCGCACGTACTTGGCGCCGCCGCCCGCGGGCAGCAGCAGCAGCAGCAGCAGCAGCAGCGGCAGCAGCGCCGGGGGCCCCCCGGGCCCCCCCCCGGGCCCCCCCGGGCCGCGCCCCCCCGCGCCCCCCCGCCGCCGCCGCCGCCCCATCGCCCCCGGCCCCGCGCGCTCCCGGGCGCGGCCCCGCCGCCGGAGCAGGCCCCGCCCCCGGCACCGCATAGGCCACGCCCCCGGCGCAGACCACGCCCCCGACACAGCAAAGACCACGCCCCTGGCACCGCACAGTGCCTTCTCCCAGTATAACCCAGTATAACCAACACAGGCAGCCCTGTGCAACACACTACCTTCTCCCAGTATAACCCAGTGCCTTCTCCCAGTGTAACCCAGTATAACCAACACAGGCAGCCCTGTGCAACACACCACCTTCTCCCAGTGTAACCCAGTGCCACCCCCCTGCACCCCAGCGCTCTTCCTCCCAGCACAGCCCAGTACGCCCCAGCCCACCACGCCCCAGCCCACCCGCTCAGCCCAGTAGGAGCCCTTGGCCCCGTCCCAGTACGAGCCCCAGTGTCCCCCCGGGGGAACCAAAACTGGGTGGCAAAGCCGGGGGGGGAAGGGGAAGCGAGAGCAGCACGTGGTGGCAGGGGGGGGCGCGGGGCAGGGGGCACGGGGACGCCCCCGTCCCCAGGGGGTCTGCAGGCCCCAGCGTGTCGGGGAGGGGACCCAGGTGTGTGGCCTCGGCCCCCCCGGGACCCCCCTGCCCGGCCTGGGAGAGCCCCCCCTCCGCCCACGTCACGGGGGGGCAGCGATGATGCGAAGTGATACCCCACACTTCCCTTTTCTGCCCCAAACCGGCGAAAACGTCCGAACAGGAGGGAAGCCAGCCCAGGGACGGCACGGTAGGACCCCAAAGGGGGGGGAGAGGGCCCCCAAACCCCCCTGCCCTGCCTGCGCGGGGGTCCCTGTCCCCAACCTCCCACCCATCCGAGCAGCCCCATCCCCATCGCCTCCCTCCTCTCCAGGGGGACCGGGGTGTCCGGCCATCCCCAGGCGCGGGGCAGGATGCGTCCCCCCACCCTGCCGCCCCGCCAGCTGCTGCCGCTGCCGCCGCTGCTGCCGCTGCCGCTGCTGCCGCTGCTGCTGCTGGCAGCGCCGGGGGGCTCAGCCTACAGCTTCCGCAACTGCATCCAGTCGCCCTTCAAACCCGGAATCTTCCGCTGCGTCCAGCGCTTCCTGGAGTCGGTGGCCGGCGCGGTGGACGACCTGCCGCCAGCCGCCACCTCCCTCAACCTCTCCCACAACACCGTCCGCTGCCTGCTGCCCGCCGCCTTCGCCCGCCTGCCCCTCCTGCAGACCCTCGACCTGGCCCACAACCGCCTGGTCAGCGTCGCACCGGGGGCCTTCGCCGGGCTGGGCGCACTGGCCACCCTCGACCTGTCCCACAACCGCCTGGCCGGGCTGGCCGAGGGCACCTTCACCGGGCTGGGCAACCTCTCCTCACTGCGGCTGGACCACAACCCGCTGGCCAGCCTGGCACCCAGCGCCTTCCTGCCGCTGGCCAACCTGCGCTGCCTGTCCCTGCGGAGCGGCCGCCTGCCCACCCTGGGGCCGGTGGCGTTGGCCGTCCGGCGCCTGCCGCAGCTGCAGCTGCTGGACCTCTGCGGCAACAACATGTCAGCGCTGGGGCCGGGGCCGCCGCTGCCCCCCTCGCTGCTCGACCTGCGCCTCTGCAACAACTCGCTGAGGGGGCTGGCTGGTGGGACCCCCGGGCTGCTGCCCGCCCTGCGGACGCTCGACCTCTCCTACAACAACATCTCGGAGGCGGCACCCTTTGCCCGGCTCTGCCTGCGCAACCTCAGCCGGCTGCGGCTGGCCGGCAACCCCCTGGATGTCTTCTCGCTGCTGGAGGTCTCGGATGTGCGGCCGCGCAGCCTGGACTTCTCGGGGCTGTGGCTGGGGCCCAACAGGGTGGGCGAGGTGTGCCGGCGCCTGGCGGGCCCCCGGCTGCAACGCCTGCGGCTGCAACGCAACGGCATCGAGACGCTGCCGGACAAGGCGCTGGCCGCCTGCCCGCCCATCGGCACGCTGGACCTCTCCGGGAACCGGCTGCGGCGGCTGGGCTGCGTGGGGCGGCTGCTGGGGCCGGAGCAGCAGCAGGAGCTGGAGGGGCTGGTGGTGGAGCACAACCTGCTGCGCCGGCTGTCCTCCTGCCAGGCGGCCCCAGCCCTGCACCGCCTGCACAACGTCTCACTCCGCTTCAACCGTATCCTGGTGGTGGGGCCACGGGCCTTCGCCGACGCGCCCCGCCTGCGGCTGCTGCGCCTGGACGTCAACGGGCTGGCGCGGCTGGACCGGCAGGCGCTGTGGGGGCTGCGGGAGCTGCGGGAGCTGCGGCTGGACAACAACCTGCTGACCGACCTCTACCCCGGCTCCTTCACCGACCTCAGCCAGCTGCGCACCCTCAACCTGCGCAACAACCGTGTCTCCGTCCTCTTCCCTGGTGCCTTCGCTGGGCTGGCCCGGCTGCAGACGCTGGACCTGGGGGGCAACAACCTGCGGCACCTGGCGGCTGCCGCGCTGCAGGGGCTGGGGAAGCTGCGCCGCCTCTACCTGGACCGCAACCGGCTGCAGGAGGTGAGCGCCGAGGCCTTCCGCCCGGTGCAGGGCTCCCTGGGCGTGCTGGACCTGCGCGCCAACGCCCTGCGGTACATCAGCCAGCGCCCGCGCCAGCAGCCGCCCTTCCGGCACCTCCGGTGCCTCTACGACCTGAAGCTGCAGGCGCAGCAGCCCTACGGTCTGAGGATCATCCCCCACCACTTCTTCCAGGGCCTGACCGCCCTCCGCTCCCTCTTCCTGGCCCAGAACTGGCTGCTGGCCATCCCCGCCGACGCCTTCGATGACCTGGCCCAGCTGCGCTACCTGACGCTGGCCGACAGCAGCGGCGGGATGGGTGACCTGCCCGCCGGCATCTTCAAGAACCTGAGCAGCCTGCGCAGCCTGGACCTGGAGAACGCGGGGCTGCGCAGCCTGGGCCCCGAGGTCTTCGGCAACCTCAGCCGGCTGGAGTGGCTGCAGCTGGCCAAGAACGAGCTGCGCACCCTCGACCCGCGCCTGGACGGCCAGCTGCCCGCCCTGCGCTACCTCGACCTGCGCAAGTGCCCGCTGAGCTGCGCCTGTGCCAATGCCTGGCTGCCGGGCTGGCTGGGCCGCAGCCGGGTGCAGGTGGTCTACCTCTACAACTACAGCTGTGGCGGCGGCGGCGGGCCGCCCGCCTATCTGCACAGCTTCGACACCCGCGTCTGCTTCCTGGACGTGGGGCTCTACCTCTTCGCCGGCACCGCCCCGGCGGTGCTGCTGCTGCTGGTGCTGCCGCTGCTCTACCATCGCGCCTACTGGCGCCTCCGGTACCACTTCTACCTGCTGCGCGCCTGGGCCAACGGGCGCTGGCAGCGGGAGGAGCGCCGCTATGCCTACGACAGCTTCGTCTCCTACAACTCGGCCGACGAGGGCTGGGTGCTGGGGGAGCTGGTGCCCGAGCTGGAGCGGGGCTCCCTGCGCCTCTGCCTGCACCACCGCGACTTCAGCCCAGGCAGGGCCATCATCGACAACATCGTCGACAGCATCTACAACAGCCGCAAGACGGTCTGCGTGGTCAGCCGCAGCTACCTGCGCAGCGAGTGGTGCTCCCTGGAGATCCAGCTGGCCAGCTACCGCCTCTTCGATGAGCTCAAGGACGTCCTGGTCCTCGTCTTCCTGGAAGCCATCCCCGACGCCGAGCTCTCCGCCTACCACCGCATGCGCCGGGTGCTGCTCAAGCGGACCTACCTGCGCTGGCCCCCCGAGCCCCAGGCCCAGCAGCTCTTCTGGGCCAAGCTGAAGCGTGCCCTCCGGAGCGGCTACGCCGAGGGCGAGGAGGAGGAGAAGGAGGAGGAGGAAGGCTGCGGGGAGGGCAGCAAGCTGCTCTAGGGCGGCCCCCCCGAGGTGTGACCAGGACCCCCTGCTCCCGACCCCCGGGGACACCCCGCCCCGCGGCGCGTCCAGGTGCTCTGGCGGCGCCGACCGACAAAGCTGGGACCGGCTGCCAGTGGAAGCACTGGAAAGGGGAAATGGCTTTCTGCCGGGCACCTCAAAACCGCCAGTTCCCCTCCGAGCGCCGGGAAATGGCCTGGAAAGGGCTCTTCTCACCCCAAACCGCCGGCCACACTTCCCTTCCCAGGCACACCTGGGTCCCGACCCGGCAGCTCCTCTCGCTGAGGGGCCGCGGCGTCGGCAGGGGGCTCCCGGAGGGAACAGCGGTGACGCCGTGGCCGGGAGAAACAGCCTTTATTGAGCTGCGGGGCGCCCAGGCAGGGGGGACCCCACCCGCACCCCACCAACGCGAGGGCCCCCGCCTCAGTACGGCCCTGCACAGGGGCAGCCCCAGGTCCCAGGGCCGGGCAGGGGGGAGCCACCCTGCTCCTGCGCCTCCGAGGGGGCCAAGCAGGAGAGTGGCAGGCGCCGGAGTGCCCGCAGCCAGCCTGGCTCCCCGCGGCCCCGCCGGCACCCCGGCTCCGGCACGGCCATCCAGTCCTCCCGGTCCCAGCGCCGGCGGTTTTCTGGGGGGGCTCTGTGCTCCAGCGATGGCTGGCAGCAGCAGGTGCTGGGGCTTGGGGGTGCCAGCGGTCGCCTGAGGCGGTGGGAGCCGTGCCGAAGCGGGTCGTGCCGGAGCGGGTCGTGCCGGAGCAGGTCGGGCTGGAGCGGGTGGTGGCGGCGGCAGCATGGTACTCGGTGCTCGGCGTACGGCCAGCCCAGTGCGAAGCCCAGCCGGCACGAAGCCTCTGGACTCCAGGCGTCAGGAGTCTGGGGGTCCGGGCTCGCCCTGCGGCACGGGTCTGGGCACCGGGGAGCAAACCGCGCCGCAAAGGAGCGGCGGGGCGGATGACGATGCCTCGGCGTGACCGGGCTGAAAGCCGGCGGGGTGATGGGTGGCTGGCGGCTCCAGCTGCAGCCCTCGCCGGCATCCTCCTCCAAAGGCACCGGGTTGGGCTGTGGGATGGTGTGGGACCGCCCGAAGGAGGGACCCCCGCAGGTGCAGCCGGGGGGGACGCGGGCAGGGGGGGAGCCGGGCGGGAGCCCCCCGTGGGGCAGGGGCCCCCTGCGCCGGCAGGGATCCCCCCAGGACGGCGTCCTCTCTCCCCAGGCCTGGAACAGCGGGGCCGGGCTGTCGGGGCGCAGGTCGTCCTCCTCGCCCGAGGTCCAGGAGAAGGGGGTCTGCGGGGAGGCGGCAGGTCAATAAACCCCCCCGGGGACCCCCAGGGCCGTCACCCCGCTTTCGGACTCACCTCCCTCTTCTTTCCGTCGCCTCTGAAAATGGGGCTGGGGGTGTCCGGCCTGGCAGCGTAGGTCGGGGTCTGACGGGGAAGAGCGTGGGGTTGCAGCCGGTGAAGGGGTGAGAAGGAAAGGACGTCCCTGTTTTGGGGAGCAAAGGCAGGTTTTTGGGCACTCACCCTATCCACGATGGCTTGCAGGGGGCCAGGGGTGCTGCTGTAGGGAGGCGTTGGGTCCCAGCTCTGTTTCTGCTCCCCAAAATCGCCCCGCTCTGCACTCCTGCTCAGCTCCCACTCGGGGGTCCGGGGGCTCCAGCAACCTGCGAGGGGCAATGCGGCTGAGACTTGGGGCGGGGGAATCCCCCCCCCCCCCCCACGGGGCTGCCGTACCTGGGGGCGCAGTGTCTGCCCCCCGAGTCCGGTGGGCCAGGAGGACGGAGAGGTCGGGCAAGGCCCGGTGCCGGTGGAGCAGGGCAGCCAGGATGTCCCGGCGCCGCTCGCCCACCAGATCGCGCCCCGGGAAAGCGTGGGTGCCCCCCAGGAGGGCACAGAGCCGGCCGGCCAGCTCCTGTGGGGGCAGCTCCGCAGGGACCCCCCTCTCCCCCTTGCTTCGGGGGGCCTCGGGGCGGCTCGGCGGCGGCTGCTCTGCGGGGTGGGGGTCTCCCTCGGGCGCCGCGGAGGGGCCCCCCGGGAGGGGGGTTTCGCTGCGGGGGGCCACGTCCTGCCCGGGGCTTAGCAGCCGCTCAACATCGACCGACTTCACCTCCCGGTTGAACATGCCCCAGTGCTGGCACAGGCGGTTCTGGGTGATAACAACGGTTTTGGGGGCCGGGAGGGGGCTGGCAGCGGGGCGTCGCCCCCACAGGGGTGGCAGCCTGTGGGGCGGGGGTCTGGCCCCCCGCCACCCCCCGCCGGGGACCTTCCTGCTGAATTTGGCGGTGTCGCGCTCCCGCTTGGTTTTCCGGCGCTTGACGCGGCCCGGTCCAGGTCTGGGGGGGTGAGGACCCCCTCTCAAGCGGGGGTCCCCTGCATCCCTGAAGTCCCCTCTGCCGCTGCGGTGGCTCATGGCACCGGCTGCCAACTAGGAAAATACAGAAAAAGGCTCTTTTTTAGCAAAGGGTGGGCTGAAGGGGGAGAAGTGCCCAGCAGGCACCAAGGGTGGAGGTTTTGGGGCACCCTGTTAATTAGGACCCCCCTCAAGGGCCCCCATTTCCCCCCCGGGACCCCTCTGGTATCCCCAGCACCCCCGTTTCCCCCTCAACCCCTCCCAATATCCTCAGGCCCCCCTCAAGGGGCCCTCATTTCCCCCCTCAAACCCCACCAGGCCCCCCACTTACCCCTCAGGACCCCCCAATACCCCCAAGACCCCCTCGAGGTCTCCCGATCAGACCCCCCTGCCCAGGACCCCCATTTTCCTTGAGGCCCTCGCTCAAGGGCCCCTCATTCCCCCCAGTATCCCCCAGACCCCCATTTCCCCCTTAGACCCCCCAATATCCCCAGGAGCCACCCAAGGGCCCCCCTTTCCCCCTCAGACCCCCCAATATCCCCAGGAGCCACCCAAGGTCCCCCCATTTCCCCCTCAGACCCCTCCCAGGGCCCCATTTCCCACTCAGGACCCCCCTCCCGGACCCCCATTTTTCCCTCAGACCCCCCCAACATCCCCAGGACCCCCCCCCAAGGGCCCCCATTTCCCCCTCAGACCCCCATTTCCCACTCCGGACCCCTAAATATCCCCAGGACCCCCTCAAGGGCCCCCATTTCCCCCTCAGACCCCGCCAATATGCCCAGGACCCCCCAAGGGCCCCTATTTCCCCCTCAGGACCCCCCAATATCCCCAGCCACCCCAAGGGCCCCCATTTCCCACTCGTTCCCCCCCAGGATCCCCCGTTTCCCCCCAGTATCCCCAGTATCCCCAGCATCCCCAGCGCCCCCCCCGCCCACCTCCGCCCGCTGCCAACGACCCGACAGGCCCCGCCCCTCTCCGCCGGTGGGCGGGGCCTGCGGGCGGCGCGCGGCGGGGCCGCTCCTCGCGCCTCGGCCGTTGGAGCCCCGGGACGAGTTCGCCTTTCCCGCCCTGCCCGCGGATTGGCCCGCCGCCTCGAGGCGCCCGCCGCTGATTGGCTGGCGGCCCGGCGGCGGGAAGGGCGCGCGCAGGCGGAGAGGGCGAGGCGGCCCTGAGGTGAGCGGCGGGCTTGGGCCGGGGGGACCCGGAGCCCACAGAGACCCGGGGCTGGGGGGGCCGTGAGCTCCCAGGAACCCGGGGCTGGGGGAGCTGGGGCTGGGGGGACCCCGGGGCCGAGGGGACCCCGAGCCCACAGAGACCCGGGGCTGGGGGGGCCGTGAGCTCCCAGGGACTCGGGGCTGGGGGGGCCGTGAGCTGCCAGGGACCCGGGGCCGAGGGGACCCCGAGCCCACAGAGACCCGGGGCTGGGGGGGCCGTGAGCTCCCAGGGACTCGGGGCTGGGGGGGCCGTGAGCTGCCAGGGACCCGGGGCCGAGGGGACCCCAAGCCCACAGAGACCCGGGGCTGGGGGGGCCGTGAGCTCCCAGGGACTCGGGGCTGGGGGGGCCATGAGCTGCCAGGGACCCGGGGCCGAGGGGACCCCGAGCCCACAGAGACCCGGGGCTGGGGGGGCCGTGAGCTCCCAGGGACCCGGGGCCGAGGGGACCCTGAGCCCACAGAGACACGGGGCTGGGGGGCCTGTGAGACCCCAGGGACCCGGGGCTGAAGGGGCTGTGAGCCCCCAGGGCTGGGGGGGCTGTGAGCTCCTGGGGACCCGGAGCTGGGGGGGGTGTGAGACCCCAGAATTCTGCGGCTGAGGGGACCCTGAGCCCCCACTGTCCTGGGGCTGAGCGGGCCTTGAGCTCCCAGGGACCTGGGACTGAGAGGGCCGTGAGTCCCCAGGGCTGAGCAGACCCTGAGCCCCCAGGGACCTGGGGCAGAGGGAAGGTGAGGCACTGTGGTGGGAGGGAGACAGCTTTGTGCAGGACAAGGGTAGAGGACGGGGAGACCCTGACCCCGCCCAGGACAGCCCAGCTGCGCCGAGAGGGGAGGGCAGCCGGTGCCTCCGCCGCTGCTCCCCACCACCCGGCAGCGGGAGCCCCCCCGGCTGCCACTGTGCCGCGGCCTGCGGCTGGCTGGCAGGAAGCAGCGGAAGCTTTGCGCTCGCCGCCTCCCTCCCACGCTCCCTTCGCCCTCCCAACGCATGGTTTGTTAATGCCTCCGCCGCCTCGGGGGGGCGGCTTCCCTGGGCGCGGCGCGCGCGTCCCCCCAGCACCGCGCAGGCCGCGAATGGCAGCTCGTTAGCTTTATTCGGGTGGGAGGGTCACCCCCCCCGGGGGGCGGGGCGTGCTGAGCGAGCCTCGCGCTAACGAAGTGAAGCATCGAGGGGTGCAGGGCGGGGCGGCGCGCGTGGGCGGCGGTGGCGAGGAGGGTCCGGCGGGACCCCCGCCCCTCAGGGCTTCTCCAGCTGGGCGTCGGCGGCGTGGAGGCTGCCCACGTCCTGGTAGGTGGGTTGCAGCCCCCGCGAGATGTCCTCGTACATGGAGCACTCGTCCAGGTTCAGCCCCTGGGGAGGGGGATGGGAGGGGGCGTCAGGCCGGCAGGCGCCGGCCCCCTCCCCGGCCCCCCGCCGCCACGGCGCAGGGTCCCGGCTCACCTCGTAGAGGTTCTCCTCCTCGTAGGCGCTCTTCTTGCTCTGCAGCAGCCGCTCGTTGGCCCAGCGCTTCTGCCGCCGCCAAGCAGGGGCAGAGTTAGGGAGGGCGGGGGCCACCCCAGCCCCCCCCGCCGCCCCCCCCGGCCCCCCGCGCGCCCCCTCACCCTGAAGAGGAGGAAGAGGCTGGGCCCCACGGCGCAGAGCAGCAGCAGGATGCCCTCGGCCGTGATGATCCGGTTCTTGGTGGACTCCTTCATGTTGAGGAAGGGGACGACGGTGGGGTCTGCGGCGGGGGGGAGCGGGCGGGGGTCAGCCCTGGCCCCCCGCCGCGCCCCGCCGCGCCCCATGCCCCCCGGCACTCACCGCGCACCCGCAGGAAGGTGCCGCAGGACTGCCCGGCGGCCCAGCCGGCCTCCACCCGGCAGTAGTAGAGGCCGCTGTCATTGTGCGTGAGGTGGAGGAAGGTGAGGGTGACGCGGCCTTCCTCGTACTGCAGCTGGCGGCCGGCCTGCCCGGCCTCCACCAGGGCGCGGGGCTGGCTGCAGTTGCGGTGCGGGCACACCTGGTACCAGCTCACCCGGGCGTCCGTGGGGGCCTGGAACCGGCACTCCAGGCTGAGGTGGTCCCCCACGGTTGCGGTGCGGGACGTGGGGCCGGCCTCCACCGTCACCGCGCCGGCCCCGGGGGCGCAGCGGGCCGCCGCCCTGCCGCCGCTCTCCACGGTCAGGGGGCTGGGGGAGAGCCGGGAGGGGGCCGGTGCTGGCGGCAGGGTGGCTGTGCAGTTGCCCCCGCGGCAGGCCGTGGTGGACGTCCAGCAGAGGTACCCTGCGGGTGGCAACAGGGGGTCACCACCGCCCCCCGGGCCCCCACCGTGGGGGCGAGGGTCCCGCCCAGCCCCGCCCCGACACCCCCAGCCCCGGGCCGGTTTCGGTTCCTCCGCCGGGCACTGTTGACAGGAAGCGCCGGGGCCGGGCCCGGCCGTCTCGGGGGACACGCTGGCAATTGGGGGGCTGTGGGGGCCGCTGCCTTTCGGGGGGCTGCGCCAGCCCCCTGCCCGTTGGGGGTCACTGCTGCCGCGGGGCGCGCTGGGGCCAGCGCGGTTCCCCCCGTTAGAGGTGCGAGGTGGGACGCCGCCGACACCGCGGGACGTCTCCGCCCACGCGCCCGTACCCCAAGACCCCCATCCCGCCGCGGCCCCGTGCCCCCTCCCCGCTGGCCCCTACCTGGGAGGAGACAGAGGAGGAGGGGGAGCGGGGCGCCCCGTTTCGGGGGAGCGCCCGCCATGCCGCCGCCGCCGTCTGCGCCAGGCCTCGCCGCAGGAGATGCGCCCCGACGCCCGCGCCCGCCCTCCCGGGGGGCTGCAGCAGGCGGGGCGCGCAGCGGGGTGGGGCGCAGGGCGTCGTCCCCCGCCCCAGCGTTGCCCCACATCCCGCCCTGCAGACGGGGGGTCCGGGGGTGCGGCGGGCAGGGGTCTGGGGGCGCGGGAGTTTGGGGTTAGGGGGGCCCGGGGCGCAGGGGGGTCCCCGGGGGTCCCGGGGTGCGTGGCCCCGGGCGGGGCGTGGGGCGGTCTCGGCCTCGCTCCTCCCGCAGGAAGGGGCGGACGGCAGGACCCGCCCGTGACGGGACGCGGGTTCCTGCCCCCCGGTACAGCCCCGCCGGACCCGGTACAGCCCCACTGGACCCGGTGCGGCCTGGTGCAGCCTGGTACGGCCGGCCCGGTGCAGGGAGCAGAGCCCGGCCCGCCCGGTGAGTGCCCCCGCGGGGCCGGGGGTGGCCACTTCCTGCCGGGGCTGGGGGGGACACACGCGTGGGGCCGGGAGCTGCCGGGTTGGGGGCGGTGGGGGGCGTCTCTGTCACCAGTGGGGACTGGGGGGTCCCTGCAGTGGGGCCTCGCCCCCTGGTCCGGGCTGGGGGCACGGCTCTCGCCCTCCCCGGCAGCCTGGCCAAGCCGGGGGTCCCAGAGGCCTTTGGATGGGCCTGGCCCCCCCCAGTGCCACCCACACCCCCGGGGAGCCCCCCACCCACCCACCCAGGAAGGAGGGGGGGCCCCTGCCGCCCCTCGCTGCCAGCCCCCCCGCGGCCCGGCTGGACAGTGGCCAACAGGGACAGGGTAGCGGCCGGCACCGCTGCCAGCTGGGCCGCGGGGCTGTGGGGCAGAGGTGAGGGGCAGGGGGGCCGTAGGGCAGGAACCGGGGCGGGGGGGTCCCACCAGCCGTGGGGCGCTGCCACGCCGCGGGCCAAGGCCCTGCCACCGCCGTGGAGTGGGACCAGGCACCATGGGGCAAAGGGCGCGCAGGGGCCGCGGCGCAGCCCCACGGCGCCGTGGGGCGAGGGGTGTGTGGGGGCCATGGCGCAGCCCCACGGCGCCGTGGGGCGGGGGGGGGAAGGCCGGGGGCTGTTGCCGCTGCGCTGCACATCACTTCCTGCAGGAAGCCTTGCTCGCTCCGTAAATAATCTGGGGGCCGCTGCTTTGTTTTACAGCCCGGGGAGACGCCTTTCCGCCGTGGGGTGACGGGGGGGACCCCGAAGAGCCCGGCCCCCGCCGCTGCCCCCCGCTGCTGCCCCCCGCTCCTCGGGGGGGTCGGGGGGGGGTTGCCACATTTCCTGCCTGGCCAGGATCGTTTCGCCAGCTCGGAAGCAGGTAGGAGGGAGGGCAGGGGGGCGGTTTTTGGGGAGGGGGGGCAGCGGTGGATCGCGCCCCCCCCCGGGGCTGCCCCCCGAAGCGCCGGCGGAGCAGGGGGGTGCGGCCCCCCCCGCGGCGGGGCTCTCAATGGGGCCCTTTGTGCGGCACAGAGCCCCTTTGAGAGCGGGCGCCACCCCCCCGGCCCCCCCCCCCAGGCCTCGGTGCCTGCGCCCGCCCGTGCCCCCAAACCACCCGCCCACTGCCGGGGGGGGCGGCCCAAGACCTTACAAACTCATCTCAGGTGTGACCTCCCCCTCCGCCCGCAGCTCTGAACCCGCCAGTTGCAGGACGGGACCCCCCCGCGCCCCGGGGGCAGCATGGAGCCCGAGGAGGCCTTCAACGGGGTGAGTGGTTGCCCCCATCCCAGTGCCGTGCTCCGGGGCGGACCCCGAGCCCCCTGAGAGGCCGTTCTCCCTGGGGGGGGGCCCGTGCACCCCCCCCGCACCCCACAGTGCCCCATCTCTCCCCAGAGCCCGGTGGCGGGCGCTCGCGGTGCTGGTGGCTCGGTCGTGGCCATCATCGGTGCCGAGGACGAGGACTTTGAGAACGACATCGAGCCAGTGAGCTGGGGGGGGGAGGGGGGGGCAGCGGGCACCCCAGCAGGGCTGGGGGGTCCCCTGAGCCTGACGCCCCCCCCGTCGCCCCCCCAGAACCCCGACGACCAGAACAGCCTGTTCCAGAGCCTGGAGCTGGTCCGGCAGCACCCGGCCTATCTCATGGCCTTCCTGCAGCACGTCGTCCTCCAGTTCGACTCCTGCCCCGTGGTAAGCACGGGCAGGGGGGCCACTGCTGCCCGGGGGGGTCACGGCAGGGAGGGGGGCGCAGGGGGGCCCCCCACAAGTGTGCGAACGCCCCCGGGGGCTGCACCCCTGCCTCCCCTCGAGTAACCTCTTCTCTCTGTTCCCCCCTCCCTGCTGGCAGGGGCTGGAGCTGAGGTAAAATACTGGGGAGGGGGAAGGTTTGGGGGGGCAGGGGGGGGTCGCCCCGCCTTCACCTCTGCCCGTGCCCCTGCTCTGCCCCCCAGCTCTGCTACCTGCACGTGGACATGCTGCGCAGGATGAACCCCAAGGAGGGCAAGAAGCAGTTCCTGGAGTTCTGCCACATGTTCCTGGACAAGGCGGGGGTGAGTGTCCCCCCGCGACACCCCCGCAGCCCCCCGCCCCACAGAGACCTCGGCGGGGGGGCACCCCCGTCCTCACCCCCCTCTCTCGCAGCTGCTGCGGGTGCCCGTCCCCCACCAGGTGCAGTTCGAACTGGGTGAGTGAAACCCCGCTGCCGGCCTGCTCCCCCCCCCAGAGCCCCCCCCTCCTTTTGGGGGGGCCCCGCCACCCCCCGGCCCCCCCCGCCCCAGCCCTTCCTCCACCGCCACGCCCAGCTGGCTGCGGCTGAGGCCGGAAGCCGCCTGGGAAGCCCCAGCCAGGGTGAGCTCACAGGGCCGCGGCTCCGAGGGCCGGGGGGGCCAGCAGCCGAGGCAGCGCTGCCTCCCGGGGGGCCGCGGGGGTCCCCCTGAGGGGCCGGGGGCGCCGCCGGCTGACGCCCCCTCCCCGCCAGACCGGACGCGCCCCGAGCTGCTGTCGGACGAGGTGCAGCGCCGGTACCTGCAGGAGATCCAGGCCTTCCAGGAGCCCGAGATCTCCCGGCAGCTGGAGGACTTCAGGTGGGGGGGAGGCCCCGGGAGGGGAGGGGGCTCGGGGGGCCCCGCTGGCTGACGCCCCCTCCTGCAGGTCCAAGCGGCTGATGGGGATGACGCCGGGAGAGCAGGAGCTGACGGAGCTGGAGTCCTACCGCACCCGCGACCACGGCATCCGCGAGGCCAAGGAGAAGCAGCTGGCGGAGGTGCTGCTGGCCCGCCTGGAGGAGATGCAGTGAGTGGGGCGCCCCGGGGACCCCCCCGACGCCGGGTAACCCCCCCCCGACGCCGGGTAACCCCCCCCCGACGCCGGGTAACCCCCTGAAGCCCCATCCCGGCTTTTCGGCGGTCCCTTCCCTCCGCCACATCTGGCGGCCCTCCCCTGCCGGGCACCGGTCCCAGACCGGAGCCAGCTGTGGCGGGCTGGTGGGGGGAGACCCCCCCTTTTCCCTCCCACCCCCTTTTTCCCGGGTATTGCTCCCGATTGCATCAGCCCCGGCTGGGTATAAACCCCCCCGCACCCCCCCACCCCAGCCCAGTCCGTCCCAGTCCGTCCCAGCACACGCACACGTCTCCTCACCGGATCATGCTCCAGCGCCCGGCCCTGACACGCCGACATGGGGCTGGCCTGCCGGTGAGGGGCCGGCAGGGGGACCCCGGTGCTGCCGCGGGGCGTGGGGGGGCCGAGGCGCGGTTTGGGGGGGGTCGGGCTCCCTGGACGCCGGGGTTCACGCTCTCTTCCTTTCCCCAGCCTCACCATTTCTTCCGACGAGGAAAAGAGGTGAGGGGAGCGTTTTTGGGACGGTTGGGCTGGGGGGAGTCTTTGGGGGGGGCTGCATGGGGGTCGGGGGGCTCCTGGGGGTCCCTGACAGAGCAGGGGGGCTCTCTGCCCCCCAGCCCCGCAGGGGCTGCAGGCATGGGGTCATGGGGGGCGACGCTTGTCCCCCACCGGGGTGGGACCGCGGCCCCCCGGCCTGCCCCAGCCTCGCTCACCCCCGGCCCCCTCCCAGCTCCGCGATCTTCGGCGCCATCGTCACCTACATGAAGTACCTGGGGGTTAAAACCAAACTGGGCGACGGCAAGAAATCCAAGTCCAACTTCTTCCGCAAAAAGGTGAGACCCCCTCTGGGGCAGGGAGAGCCCCCCCGCTTCCCGCTGACCCCCCCCGCTTCCCGCTGACCCCCCCTTCTCCCCACAGATTTCGGGTAGCAAGAAGGCGGACGAGCTGCCCGCGAAGTCACGGAAGGGCTTCACCCTGCCGGGGGCGGCCCTCTGGGGCCGGGATGCCCACAGTAAGTGGGGGGCCGTGGGGGGGGGCGCTTCCCCCTTCTTCACGCCCCCCTCCCCATTTCTGCTCACAGCCGCCCACCGGAGGCCCCTGCTGCAAGCCTGGGGGGAGACGCCGGGGGGCTCGGCCCGGCCCCCCCTTGCCCCTGCCCCCTCAGCTCCCCCCTCCCCGTTTTCTCTCTTGCAGACGCCGATTTCAGGCAAAGCAAAGTCCCTGAGGGCGAAGGTACCCCTCCCGCCCCCCGACCTGGGACCCCCGGCCCCGGGGGGCACAGCCCCTCGCCCCAGTAACCCCCGCCCCGCATGCCGACACCCCCTCCCCACTGCCTGGGCCCTCGGGGGGCGGAAGGGGCCGCGTTCGGGGGGGGCAGGGTTCGGGAGAGGTATTGGGGGGGTGAGGGGTGTTACTGACCCCCACCCCGGCACCCTCCAGCCGAGAAGGCGCCGCACCCCGAGAGGAAGGGCCCGAAGGCCGCCGAGAGGACGGACGGGGGGGCTGCGCGGCCCAGGGCAGGGGCGGCCGGGACCCCTGACCCCCCCAGCGTGGCCGTCACCATCAACCCCCCGCCGGGGGAGGCCACCGAGGGTGATCCAGGTGAGGGGGGGGGCCGCCGGTTTGGGGTGCGAGGGGCCTCAGCGTTCGCCCGGCTCATCCCCCTCTCCTGCCCCGTAGGCTCGGACCCCCCGGGTTCCTTGGAGCTGGGAGACCCTCCCCCACGAGGCTTCTGCCCCCCGGAGCCCCCCGCCGCCACCGAGCAGCACCCTGCAGAGGAGGGGGCCGAGAACGAGAGGTGAGACGCCCCCTTTCTGCTGGGGTCACCCATGTCCCCCCCATCCCTGGTTCAGCGAGCGAGCCCCCGTGTTACCCCCCCGCCGGGCCTGTGGGGAGAAGGGGGGTGCGGGGGCCCCCTCCTGTCCCCCCCTGCTTGGCTGCTGCCCCCGCACCCCCTAACCCGCTCTCTCTCCCCAGAAGACGGATCAGGTTGGTGACCCCCAGCCCCCCCCCTTGCATGCCTGGGGGGCGCGACGGTGGTGGGGGACGGTCACTTAGAGCCACCCGCCGACTCAGCTAAGTACCAGGGCCCCCCCAGCCCCACGGCCCGGCCCAGGCGCCGGCGGGGGGCGCCCCCCGGCCCCCTCCCTCCCCCCAGGCCCCCCCGGGCTGAGGCATGGCTCCGCGCCCCCCACTCGGACGCATGGCCCCCCCAGGAGGTCTCACACCGTTTCTCTCCCCTCCCCGTCTGTGCACGTCCGCTCCCCCCTCCCCGCACGCTCCCCCCCCCGCCGTGCTCTCTGTGCTGCCTGTCCCCGTCCCATCCGTCCGTCCGTCCCGCTGGGGACGCGTGTCCGCGTGTCCGCGTGTCCGCGTTTGCCCCCTTGGCTTCCCGCCCGCCGCGGGGCACCCCCCGCCCCCCGCCCCGCGCCCCGCCGCGCCCCGCAGGCTGCCGGGGAAGTTGGGGCGCTCGGAGAGCCTGCGCGTGTACGAGCGGAAGCGTTCCCAGCGCGGCTCGGCCAAGGGCAAGCAGCCGCGCTCCCGCAGCGACGTCGACCTGCAGGCTGCCGCCCACGCCACCCGCCCGGAGGAGGGGCCCACGCCCCCGCCCGGCCGCCGCCGACCCACGTAGGTGGCGGGCGCCCGGCTGCCCCCCCCCCGCGGGGGTGTTTGGGGGGGGGGAGCGCCCCAGGACCACCGCCCCGCCGGACCCCCCCCTCCACGGGGTTTGGGGTGGGAGGGTGGGCGTCCCAGCATCGCCGCCTGCCCGCTCCGGCACTGAAGCCCCCCTCCCCTCTCTGTCCCCGCAGCCTGGAGCCGGGGGGGCCGGGAGGGGGCGAGCCCCCGCAGTCCTTTCTGCCTCCCCAGTCTGAGGAGACTGAGCCGCGCGTTGCGGAGCTGGAGCTGGAGCCGCCGCCCTGGCGGCAGCTCGCCGCCCCCGACGCCCTCCTCAGGCTGAAGAAGAGCGAAGTCAAGCGGCAAGAAGTCATCAACGGTGAGACCCCCCCCCCCCTCGCCCGCCCCGGGACCCCCGCCCGCCAGGCTGACCCTCCCGCCGCCCCCCAGAGCTGTTCCTGACAGAGCACGCCCACGTGCGCATGCTGCGCGTCCTGCTGGAGGTCTTCTACCAGCCCATGCTGCGGGAGGCCTTCTTTGACGAGCAGGAGCTCTCCAACATCTTCCCCAGCCTGGAGGACCTGGTGGAGGTGCACAGTGAGTCGGGGGGCCCGGGGGGCCGGTGGGGGCGCCGGGGGGGTCCGACCCCCGCCCTGCCCCAGCCCTCTTCCTTGACAGCCTGAAGAAGCTGCGGGAGGAGAGCGGCTACATCATCTCGGAGATCGGGGACGTCCTGCTGGCCCGGGTGAGCGCGCAGGCGTGCGTGCGAGGCCGCCGGAGCGGGAGGAGCGGGCGGAGCGGGCAGGAGTGGGTTCACGCGAGCGCGCGGGGGTCGTGGTAGCGAGCGAGGCTGATGGGAGTGAGCTCGTGTGAGCGTGCAGGGCACGTGTGAGCAGGTACACGTGAGCGTGCAGGATTCACGCGAGTGCACAGCACAAACGTGCGGGACTGACGCAAGCGTGCAGAGTAAGCGTGCGAGGCTGACACGAATGTGCGGGGTAGGTGCGCGGGGCACGCACAAGCATGCAGAGCGAGCCCGTGGGGCTGACACGAGCGTGCAGGGTAAGCATGTGGGTCGCGTGCAAGCGTGCCAGATAAGTGTGTGGGGTAAGCACGCAGAGCTGACGCGAGCGTGCGGGGTAAGCGTGTGGGGGGAGCGTGCAGGGCTGACGCGAGCCCCCCCGCAGTTCGAGGGCACGGAGGGCAGCTGGTTCCAGAAGATCTCGGCGCGCTTCTGCAGCCGCCAGTCCTTCGCCCTGGAGCAGCTCAAGGCCAAGCAGCGCAAGGACACCCGCTTCAGCCAGTTCATCCAGGTACCGTGTCCCCCCGGGGGGTCCCTGAACCCCCGGGCCCCCTCCCTGCGCCCCCTGACACTGTCCTGTCCCCCAGGAGGCAGAGAGCCAGCCCCGCTGCCGCCGGCTGCAGCTGAAGGACATCATCCCCACCGAAATGCAGCGCCTCACCAAGTACCCGCTGCTGCTGCACAACATCACCAAGTGCACCGGTGAGAGGGGCGGGGGGCCGGGGGGGGACCCGCCGCACCCCCAGACCCCCTCAAACTGCCCCAGCTTGTCCGTCCATCCATCCATCCGCCCGTCTGTCCCCCCCGCAGAGGCGGCAGGTGAGCGGGCCAAGGTGGAGCAGGCAGCCGAGTGCTGCCGCCAGATCCTGAACCACGTCAACCAGGAGGTGCGGGACATGGAGAACCTCATGGTAAGGGCCCCCCCGTGTCCCTCTCGTGTTCCCCCGCGTCCCCTGTGCCCCCCCAAGCCCCTCTCCCCCCTCACTCCCCCCTTCCCCTGGCAGAAGCTGAAGGACTACCAGCGGCGCCTGGACCTCTCCAACCTGAAGCAGAGCATGGACCCGCTGCGGAGCGAGTCCAAGGGGGGGGGGGGGCTGCTGCGGGGTTTGGGGGGGCTGCTGCGGGGTTTGGGGGGGGGTCCCGCCCCCCCAACTCCCTCCCTGGTCCCCCCAACTCCCCGCTGACCCCCCCACCTCCCCATTCTCCCCAGAACACGGACATCACCAAGAGGAACCTGGTGCACGAGGGGCCGCTGACCTGGCGCGTCACCCGGGACAAGGCCGTGGGTGAGCGAGGGGGGCCGCGGTGGGGGGGACGGGGACATCGCGGGGCACCCCACTGACCCCCCCGCCCCCCCGGGGTTTTGGGGTCCCCCCAGACGTTCACGTGCTGCTGCTGGACGACCTGCTGGTGCTGCTGCAGCGGCAGGAGGAGCGGCTGGTGCTGCGCTGCCACAGCCGCACCATCACGCCCACGCCCGACGGCAAGCAGATGCTGAGCCCCATCATCAAGCTCAGCTCTGCCATGACCCGTGAGGTCGCCACAGGTGGGGGGCTTGTTTTGGGGGTGCAGGGCTTGTTTTGGGGGTACGGAGCTTGTTTCGGAGTAGGGGGTGTCTGCATGAGTAAAGGGGGCGGCAGGCACTGACTGGAGTGGCAGGAGGTTGCCGGCGCTGCTTGTGGGGCACATGTGCGGGGCAGAGCAGAGCGTGGGGACTGGGGTCACCCCGAAACACCCCCCCTGACGCCCCCTTTGCTGCCCCCCAGACCACAAGGCCTTTTACGTCATCATCAGCTGGGAGAACGGGGCCCAGATCTACGAGCTGGTGGCGCAGACGGTCTCAGAGAGGAAGAAGTGAGCGGGGGGACGTGGGGTCTGGGAGGCAGGGGGGGCGTGGGATTGGGGGGGGACGCAGCGTTTGGGGGGCTTGGGATTCAGGGGGGATGCACAGGGTTTGGGGGGGCATGGGATTTTGGGGGCAGCATTTCTCTCCCCCAGCTGGTGCGCCATGATCAGCGAGACGGCCGGCTCCCTCAAGCTGCCAGGGTCCCACCGGGTGAAGACGTCACGTGTGGGGCAGAGCCCCCACAGCCCCATCTAGTGAGTGGGGGGCGGTTTTGGGGTGCGGAGGGTGGTTTTGGGGTACAGGGGGGGTGTCGAGCTCTTCATCGAGCCCCCTCTTTCCCCCCACAGCGGTTACCGGGAGCCGCTGCTGAGCAGCTCAGAGAACGGGGGGTCCCTGAAGGAGCCGCTGCCCCTGGATGGTGAGTGGGGGGCCGGGGGGGTGCAGCGCCCCGCGCCTGGCTCTGGGGGGGCAGCGGGGGTCTGACAGGCCGTGCCCCCCCCTCCCCAGAGCGCGAGAAGGATGGGGCGGTGGAGGGCACCGAGTTCGAGGGGAGCCCCGAGAAGAGGGAGGCCGAGCGGGCGCTGGCGGAGCTGCTGGCCCTGCGCAGACCCCCCCAGCCCGGCGGCGAGGGGGGTCTGGCCGCCGCCGCGCTGGGCAGAGGTGAGATGGACGCGCGGACCCCTGCCAGACCCCCACACCCCACCCTGCCCCCCAACCCCTGCTGCTGTGTCCCTAGACCCCAGCCCAGACCCCCAAACCCTGCTGCTGTACCTCCAGGCCCCCAAACCCTGCTGCCGTGCCCCCAGATCCCCAAACCCAGACCCCCAACCCCTGTCACTGTGCCCCCAGACCCCCAAACGCAGACCTGCACCATGCCGCTGTGCCCCCAGACCCCCAACCCCTGCTGCTGTGCCCCCAGACCCCAGTCTCTGTGGCTGCCCCCTCCCTACGGCTGCCCTCTCACCCTTCCTTCGGCCCCCGCAGTGTCGGCGCTGAAGCAGCTGCTGCCGGGGCTGCCGCCAGTGGCAGGGGACAGTGATGGGGCTGCCTCCCCCCACGAGGACGCCTGGGGGGGCCCCGGCCCAGCCCCCCCCGAGGAGGAGGAGCGGCGGGACGCGGGCGACGGGGCCGAGAGCGAGGGCGAGGGCCGCGGGCAGCGCCCCGAGGGGGGGGCCGCAGGTACGGGGCGGGGGGACGGGGTTTGGGGGCGCAGGGGGGGATTTTGGGGTGTAACCCGCCTCTCTCTCCCTCACAGGGGGCACCCCCAACGGCCCCTGCTCCCTGCAGTGGGGGTCCCGGCTGCTGGAGGCGGGGGGCCCCGTGCCCCCCCTGGCGCTCCCCCCGCAGCAGGCGGCCTGGCTGGGGGACGAGCTGCAGGGCCTGGAGGAGATGCTGCAGAGGCTGAAGGTGAGGGGCGACAGGGGGCGTGGGGGGCTGCGTCTTCCCCCGCTAACGGGGTGCGGGTCCGGGCCCCCTCTGCTAATGGGGTGTGGGTCTGGGCCCCCCTGCTAACGGGCTGTGGGTCCGGGCCCCCAGGAAGTCGAGGAGCATTACTGGCAGCTCCAGGAGTTTCTGGCCAAGCGCAGCTCCGCCGGCTGCCTCTTCACATGAGGGCAGGTAAGGGGGTGCTGGGGGGCCGTGGGGCTGGGGGTGCCGCGTCACAGCAGGGGGCCGCCACGGGGCGCGCCTCGCCGTGGGGCACGCCTCGCCGTGGGGCTGGCGTCGTGTCGGGGGCTCACTGAGCTGTTCCTCTCTCTCCCCCCAGGCCCCCCCCCACCGGCCGATTTGGGGCTCCCCTCGCCCTGCGCCGTGGGGCAGCAGCTTGGGGCCGTATCCTGACTTGTCCGGAGCCCTGCGCTGCGCCGCCGGGGCGCCCCACCTTCCCTGGTACCATTCTGGGGGGGCCCCCGCGCCTCCCCCACCCCCAAGCTGGTTTTTTTTGTTTGTTTGTTTTATATGTTTGCTGGGATTTTATAGAAATTGAGATATATATATATATATATGGGACTGCAGCGGGGTGGGGGCGCCGGGGGGGCCCTGTATGGGGGGCTGGGGGGACCCCGCCGAGCTGTGGGGCTGGTTGGGTATTTTTAACCTTTGTACAGAAAATGGGGGGGCTCTGAGGCGGCCCCCCCGCTACCGCAGGGACCCCAGACCCCCCCTGCTGTGAGCACGCGCTGGGATTGGGGGGGTCTGCCCCCCCCCCCCCCCGAGCCTAGGGGGTTTTTGGGGTGCGTCAGGCGGAAAACCAAAGAATCTGGGAAAATGCCAAATAAATGGTTGCTTCTGCCCTGCTTGGTCCTTTTGGGGGGGCTCAGCGGGGGCCCCCCCGGTCGCCTGGGTCCCCCCGTGCCCCCCCAGAGGCGGAGGCGAGGCTGAGCGAGGTGACTTTATTGCTTGAGCAGCCGCCGGGGGGGCGGCGGGGGGGGCCGCCTCGTACACAGGCCGGGGGGTATTTACAGGGGGGCCGCGGGGGGCGGGAGGCTCGTTCCTCCATCACAACGACGCACAAGCGGGGGGCACAGACGATATTGCACTTCCAGTGGCGGGCGGGGGGGCGATTAAAAAAGGGGGGGCTGCAGGGCCCCCCCAAACAGCACGGGCGCGTGGGTCCACGCTGGGGGGGCCAGAGCCTCCCCGGCTCTGTCCCCCGGGGGGGGGGGGGGGTCAGGGCCCCCTGGGCCCTGCTCCTATGGGGGTCAGGGGGTCAGGGGCTGGACGCCAGGGTCCCCCCGCATCTTGGGGGGGGTCGGGCTCTGTCCACCAGGCCCCCCCCGGACGACGGGGGTCACGGGCCGCTGGCCAGGCCCTTGCCGCGGCGGGTGGTGGGCAGCGGCGGCGGGGGGCTGCTGGCCTCGTCCCCCGAGCTGCCGCCGCCGCCGTCCGTCACCTCCAGCTCCGAGTCCGAGCCCGGCTCCAGCAGCCGCCCCGAGGCCTCCGGCCCCGCTCCCGTTGTCACCGGTGGCGGGGCGGCAGTGGCAGCGGGTGGCGGCGGCGGCGGCGGTGGCAGCGGCGGGTAGAAGGGCGGCGGGTAGAGAGCGGTGGGCAGCTTGGAGCCGGGCAGCGGCAGCGCCCCGGGCACGTAAGGCCCCCAGCCCCAGGGGTACTCTGGCACCGGTGGCCGCCCGTAGGCCCCCAGCAGCGCCGGCGCCTTCGAGTAGCCGGAGAGACCTGCGGGGGGGCGTCAGCAGCGGGACTGGGCCCGGGACCCCCCCGCCCCCCCCTCCCGGCCCGCAGTGCCAAGCCGGGATGGGAGCAGGGGTCCCCCGCACCGCCGCACCGGGACCCCGTTCACCCCCCGCGGGATGGAGCCTGGTGTCCCCACTGCCTCTGCAGGACGGGACCCCGGTGTCCCCCCCGCCCCTCGGGACGGCACCCGGTGTCACCGCCACCTCCCTGGCGCAGGACCGGGGTCCCCAACCCCACGCGGGCCCCGGTGTCCCCCGGTGCCCCCCGTCCCACCCCGGTGCTCACCGGAGCCCAGGAAGGGCATGGCCACCTCCAGCCGCAGCTTCTCAGCCTCGGGCTGGCGCTCGAAGAGGGGCGGCCGCCCCGGGGGCTCAGCGGGGCGTGGGCCGCAGAAGAGCGACTGCAGCGTCTGCGGAGGTCGGGGGGTGAGCGGGGGGCTCCGGGCGGAGACCCCCTCCTCGCGCTCTCGCCCGGCCGCCCCCCGTACCTCGGGGGTGAGCGGGGCGCAGTCGGGGCCAGGGCCCCCCCCAGGGAAGGGCCCGGGGGCCAGCAGCAGCGGGGCGCCGCCGGCCACCTCCAGCAGCGGGTAGTTGACCAGCACCACCTTGCTGAAGTTGAACTTGTAGGTGAAGCGCTTGCCCTTGGTCTTGTGCAGGATCCGCTTGTTGTAGTAGTACCTGGGGGGGCGCGGGGCGGGGGGGCGCCGGGGGGGGCCAGGGCCCCCCGCCACCCCCTAGGGCCCCCCGGTGCCCCCCAGGACCCCGAACATCCCCAGTGCTCCTTAGTGTCCCCCAGGACCCCCAGTGCCCCCCGGTACCCCCTAGAGCCCCCCAGTGCCCCCCAGCGTCCCCAGTACTCTCTAGTACCCCCCAGCATCTCTGGTACCCTCAGCATCCCCAGTGCCCTCAGCATCCCTAGTACTCCCAGCATCCCCAGTACCCCCCAGTTCCCCTGAGCATCCCCAGTACCCCCAGCATCTCCAGTATCCCCAGTACTCGCAGTACCCCCAGCATCCCAGTGCCCCCAGCATCCCCAGTACCCCCTAGTGCCCCTGAGCATCCCCAGTGCCCCCAGCTTCTCCAGAGCCCCCAGTACCCAGCGTCCCTCAGCTCTGCCGCCACACCACCGCCCCCGGCGTCAGCAGCGAGGCGCCCCGCGGGCACGGCCGGGGGTCCCGGGGGGTTGGGGGGCCCCACCTGAGGGCCCGGCTGAGCTTGTCGTAGTTCATGTGGGGCTTGCACTTGCGGACGCCCCAGAGCCGGGCCACCTCGTCGGGGTCCTTGATGACGAACTCGCCGTAGTCGCCCTGCCAGGCGATCACCTCCCGGTACTCCTCCTTCCGCAGCAGCTCCAGGATGAAGTGCCAGAGCTGGATCTGCCGCGAGCCCGGGCTCGACTCCGGCTTGTACGCCCAGTCCGGGAAGGCGAAGCCTGGCGGGGGGACGACAGCCCGTGGGTGGGGGGGACGGGGGACGGGGAGAGGGGCCTGGGGTGCTGGGTGACAGCGGGGTGCAGGGGACGATGTCCCTGTGGGGGCCGGTGACAGCAGGGTGTCCGGGACGACGTCCCCGTCGGGCCCGGTGGCAGCGGGGTGCCCGGGACGACGTCCCTGTGGGGGCCGGTGACAGCGGGGTGCAGGGGATGACGTCCCCATGGACCCGGTGGCAGCGGGGTGCCCGGGACAACGTCCCCGTGGGGCCCGGTGGCAGCAGGGTGCCCGGGACGACGTCCCCGTGGGGGCCGGTGACAGCGGGGTGCCCGGGACGACGTCCCCGTGGGGCCCGGTGGCAGCAGGGTGCCCGGGACGACGTCCCCGTGGGGGCCGGTGACAGCGGGGTGCCCGGGACGACGTCCCCGTGGGGCCCGGTGGCAGCAGGGTGCCCGGGACGACGTCCCTGTGGGGGCCGGTGACAGCGGGGTGCCCGGGACGACGTCCCTGTGGGGCCCGGTGGCAGCAGGGTGCAGGGGATGACGTCCCCGTGGGGCCCGGTGGCAGCGGGGTGCAGGGGACGACGTCCCCGTGGGCCCAGTGACACTGAGGTGCCCAGGACGACGTCCCCACGTGTCCCCGCTCCCCACCGCCGGCCGCACCGCGAGGCGGGGCACAGCGGGGTCCCCGATGGCGTCCATCCCCCCCGTCCGCACGTCCGCGGCCCCGCGGGGTACCTGGGGTCCAGAGAGCCGGCACCGGGGAGGTGAGGAGCAGGTCGGAGACGCAGGTGCAGTCCATGGCGCGGGTCACACCTGCGGGGGTGCGACGGGGGGTTGGGGGCGCAGCCGGGGGGGGGGCTGTGGGGGGGGAGGGCGGGGATGGGGCACGGGGGGATTTGGGGGTGCAGGGATGGAGTGTGAGGAGGATTTGGGGGTGCAGGGGGGATTTGGGGCTGCGGGGAGGATTTGGGGGCGCGGGGGGATTTGGGGGCGCAGGGATGGAGTGCAGGAAGGATTTGGGGGTGCAGGGGGGGATTTGGGGCTGCGGGGAGCATTTGGGGGTGCAGGGGGGATTTTGGGCTGTGGGGAGGATTTGGGGGCACAGGGGGGATTTGGGGCTGCAGGGATGGAGTGCAGGGGGGGATTTGGGGGCGCAGGGGGGATTTGGGGCTGCGGGGCCGGGGCGCAGGGGGGGATTTGGGGCTGCGGGGAGGATTTGGGGGCGCAGGGGGGATTTGGGGGTGCGGGGCCGGGGCGCAGGGGGGATTTGGGGCTGCGGGGAGGATTTGGGGGCACAGGGGGGATTTGGGGCTGCAGGGATGGAGTGCAGGGGGGGATTTGGGGGCGCGGGGGGATTTGGGGGCGCAGGGGGGATTTGGGGGTGCGGGGCCGGGGCGCAGGGGGGGATTTGGGGCTGCGGGGAGGATCCCTGGCCCCCCCCGCCCCCGCTCTGTGCCCCCCGGCAGCGGCTTCGTTTCCTTGTTAGTTTTGATTTGGGCTTCGGCGCTTTCAACTCAGCGGCGGCTCCCGCAGCCGGCACTAACGAGCAGCGCTGGGAATTGCGGCCTGCGGCCACCCGCCCGCTGCCGGCACCGACGCCCGCGCGCGGCCCTCGCACGCGCAGCCCCTGCACGCGCAGCCCTTACACACGCAGCCCCTGCACGCGCAGCCCTTGCACGCGCGTCCCCTGTGTGCGCATCCGTGACACACGCAGCTCCTGCACGCGCGTCCCCTGTGCTCGCGTCCCACCCGCCCGCTGCCGGCACCCACGCCCGCGCGCGCCCTCGCACACACCCCCCCCCCCAGCCCCTATACGCCTATCCCTTATACACACAGCCCCTATACGCCTATCCCTTATACACACAGTCCTTATACACACAGCCCTTATACACACAGCCCTTTTATACGCAGCCCTTATATACGCAGCCCCTATACACACATCCTTTATACCCACAGCCCTTATACACACAGCCCTTTTATACACGCAGCCCTTATACACGCAGCCCTTGTACACACAGACCTTATACACAAAAGCCGCTATGCACACACCCTCTATACACGCAATCCCCTATACACATATATACGCCATCCTTACACACGCATATGTGCCCCTTACACACACACACCCCCCCTTAGGCACTTGCACGCCTCCCTCGCACACTCATACACCTCCCTCACACACGCACACACCTTATACGTGTCCCTCGTACACATGTACACCTCCGTTACACCCGCACATCTCCCTTATGCATACGTCCCCTATACACACCCGTCCCTCATACACACTCCTCGTACCCGCCATGCACACCCCAGACGCACACACCCCCTACACACAAACCCTGGCCCGCCCGGCGCACGCCTGGTACACGCGGGCAGCCCTTAGACACGCCGCGCACGTCCCTGTGCACGCGATACGCCCCTTACACACACCTTACACACACCTTACGCGCTCCGCGGACATCCCCTGCATGTACGGTCACGCGCAGCCCTTGTCCCTGCAGACGCGTCCCCTATACGCGCACCGCATACGTGCTGTGCACACACCGACACCCCCCCGTGCACAGCCCCTGCGCAGAGGGGCAGCACGGCGTGCGCACACCCCTGCAGGTACACCCCATACCCCGGATCCCTTAGGTACACCCCTATGTGCTCAGCCCCTGCACTACACCCCTATACCCTTACATCCTTTATGCACACCCCTACACCCTCAGATCCTGCACGTACATCCCCTACACCCTCACATCCTTCACGTACACCCCTATATGCTCAGCCCCTGCACGTACACCCCATATGTTCAGCCCATTCACATACACCCCTATACATGCACTCCCTGCACGCACACCCCCATAACCTCAGCTCCTTCACTTTCACCGCTATACATTCACCCCCTTTACATACCCCCCCATATGTTGAGCCCCTGCACATGCACCCCTACACCCTCAGATCCTTCACAGACACCCCTACATGCTCAGCCCCTGCACATACATCCCCTATACCTTCGCATCCTTCACGTGCATTCCCTATATGCTCCCCCCCTTTACATACACCCCTATACGCTCACCCCCTTCACGTGCACCCCTATACACTCGCCCCCTTTACGTGCACCCCTACACGCTCGGCCCCGCGTGCCGCATGCGCCCCAGGCCCCGCGCACACTCGTGCCCACGCGTGGGCCGGCGGGGGGGGTGGGGGGGGTGAGTTACCCTGCCCCCTCCCCCTCCCCCCCCCCCCGTTCCCACGGCCCAGCCCCCCCAGCCCTGCATTATTCATGGCCCCAATTAGCGCCCGCCCGCCGGCCCGCCTGGCCTCGTTGTTTCATGACCCGCGGCGATGGGAGCGCGGCCGGGGCCCCCCCGGCCCCCCCGGCCCCCCCGGCCCCCCCGGCCCGGCCCGGATCGATGCGGGGATCAATGGGGCCGCTTTGATCCGCCGGCCCCGCCAGGAGAACGAGGGGCCGCCCCGGGCGGGGGGCGGGACGGGGGGGCTTGGGAGCCCCGGTGTGCCCCGGTGTGTGCCCCGGTGTGTGCCCCGTGTGCGCCCCGGTGTGCCCCGGCGGGGGCACGGGGGTCCCCACGCGTGTGCAGCGCCCTGCAAAGCTGGGCAGGCGTCTGCAGAGCCCCGCAGCACAAGGCACGGGTGTGCAACGCCCTGCAATGCCGGGGACGGGTGTGCAACGCCCTGCAATGCCGGGGACGGGTGTGCAGCATCTTGCAATGCCGGGCACGGGTGTGCAACGCCCTGCAATGCCAGGGACAGGTGTGCAATGCCATGCAATGCCGGGCACGAGTGTGCAGCGTCTTGCAACGCTTGGCACGGGTGTGCAGCGCTGTGCAAAGCCGGGCAGGTGTGTGCACACCCGTGAGCACGGGGTGGATTTTTGGCTCCGAGCTGCAAGGGGAACCGGTGCCCTGCTGGGGGTGTGGGCGCCCCTATAGCACCCGTATAGAGCTGTGCAGCCCCACCGTCTACGCATATGCAGCCCCGCTATATAGAGCTACGCATCCCCACCGTATAGAGGTACACAGCCCCGCCATGCGCAGGTACACAGCCCCACTATAGGCAGCTATACAGCCCTGCCGTATAGCGGTATACGGCCTCACCAGGCGAGCCCGCACCGCCGGAGCTCTGCAGGGACGCGGCGACACCAGCAGCGGCACGAGGGGTCCGTATGGCGTGTCTATAGGGGAACGCAGCCGTCTACACCGAACAGGACGAGCAGCCTGTACGGGCTGTGTATTATCACACGCTCTGCAAATATAGATCCCGCTATAGAAACAGCGTCAGCCTATAGAGGAAGCATGCCTATGTAAATATATTTTTAAGGGGAGGATGAAGGTAAACGCCTGCAGCAGCTATACATCCCTCTATAGAGGGCACCGACTCTCCGTAGCGCCTCTGAATAAACAGCATAAATAGAGAGAGCGCTATAGGAGTTGTACCCTATAGCTATTTGCAGAGGGATAACATCCTGCGGGCAGCACGGCTGCACGAGCGCTGTGCCTATATGTGCCACGCGAACACACCGAGGTGGGAGAGCGCAGCCAGTGCCGTGCGTCCCCGTATAGCCACGGTGTCTATGTGATGCATCTATAGGTATTTCTGCAGAAACAGCAGCCGAGAGCCAGGAGATCCGTGCGGGAAGCATGTCCCCTATGCAATTTGGCTATAGGTGGCTGCAGGGGCAGAGCAGCCGCTGTGCGTTGGGTCTGTACGGGATGCGTACGCATAGCCAACGTGAGTGTAGGTGTTGATACAACCCCCCAGCCCTATAGGGATGGCTGCAGAGGAAATATCCCGTCCCCTACACGCGCGTGCAGGCTCTCACGGCGCCAGCAGCGACGCGGGAGCCCCGGCCCCTATGCTCTCCCGCAAAGGTGGCATACGCACCATATAGGCGTCTCTATACTGCGGCTGCTGGGATGCGCCTACATCGAGGGCCGCTCCTACGGCTCGGCCGGAGCATTCTGCAGCCAGCGGCGGGGACGTGTCCCTGCGGACCCTATAGAGCTGACAGGGATGGGAGCGCGTCCATACGGACCGTGCATAGGGGATGGGGACAGTGAGGAGCATGCCCATACGTACTGTGCACCAGGGGAAGGTGACAGGGATCCCAGCGTGTCCACACAGACCGTGCATAGGGGACGGGGAAGGTGACAGCAGCGTGTCCATACATACTGTGCGTAGGGGACTGGCATACGGACAGTGCATAGGGGATGGGGGTGGTGATAGCAGCATGTCCATATGTACTGTGCATAGGGAATGCAGACAGCAACAGCGGTGTGTCCGTAGGGACTGTATGGACCATGCATAGGGGATGGGGGGGCCGTACAGATCATGCATAGGGGATGGGGGTTCCATATGGCCCATGCATAGGGGATGGGGGGACCCTACAGATCATGCATAGGAGACAGGGACGGCGATAGCAGCGTGTCTGTACTGACCGTATGGACCATGCATAGGGGATGGGGGGTCCATATGGACCATGCATAGGAGATGGGGGTGTCATATGGACTGTGCATAGGAGATGGGGGGACTGTACAGATTGTGCATAGGGGACGGAGAGACCCTACAGATTGTGCATAGGGGATGGAGGGGGCCATATGGCCCGTGGATAGGGGACGGGGGGGCCATATGGCCCCTGCATAGGGGACGGGGACTGTGTGGGTTGCGCAGAGGGGCCGCAGGCAGCCGCAGCAGCGCGTCCGTGGGGACCCCGCGTGGGGGCCGGGGCACATATGGCCCCGGTGCGGGCGCAGGAGCGGGTCCCGGCGGGGGGGGGGGGGGGCGGGGCCGCCACTTCAAAGCGCCGCCGCCGCCGGGCGGATCCGGTCCCGCCGCGCCGCGAACACGCGTGGCCGGGGGCTGTTTGCGCTCGGCGGCTCCCGGCGGGGCGGGGCCGCGGTAATTAGCCCTTCCCGGCTGATTAATGCCTGCGCGGGGGGGGGGGGGGGGGGACACGCGTGTGCGGGGGGGGGGCCCCCGGGGGGGGGTCAGCGCGGCCCCCCACGGCGGCCCCTCCTCCATGGGACCCCTGCCAGGCGCTGATTAACCACAGCGATGGCTGGGGCATTAATTGCACGCCCCCTTGCACACGCGTGTGCACACGGGCCGCGGCGCCGGCACACGGATGCCCGTGCGCGGCCAAACCCCCACCCATGTTCACACGCGTGCAAGCCGGACCCCGCACCGGGGGGGGGGGGGGGCACGCTTGGCACCAAACCGCGGGCATGCAGGCGTGCGACACGCGGCCACGCCGGGCCGGCCCAGCACAGGCGACCCTCGACCCCCGGCCGCCAGCTCCATACGTGCCCATAGGGCCTGCGGCCGGCACCGGCCCCTCGCCAGCCCCCGCGGCCCCGGGGGTCCCCTGGCCGCGAGATGGAGAATTCCCGGCCGCGCTGCGGTGCCGCCGCCGGCCCCGGCTCCATATTTCTTCATTTGGAGCCACTTTATTCCTGACGCCACTTTTACTTAAGCGCTTTGCGTGTGCGGCCCGAGACGCCGACGCGGTGGCGGCGGGGGGAACCGGCATGTGCCACCCCCCCGCCCCGGTCCCGGGGGGACCCGCGCCCTTCGCTCGCCCGCCGGCGGCTCGCTGGCGTGCCGGGGGGGCGGCGGGCGGCTGGTGGCGGTGCAAGGGCGAGCGGTGCAAGGGCAGGGTGGCGGTGCAAAGCCGAGACGCCGAACCGAAGGCGAGACGCCGGTGCGAGGCCAAGATGCCAGGGTAAAGCCGAAGCAGCGGTGCAAAGCCGCGGTGGCGCAAAGCCAAGAAATCGGAGCAAAGAGAAGGTGCTGGTGCAATGCCGGGACGCCGTGGCAAGGGCGAGCTGACAGCGCAGAGCCAAAATGCCGGTGTAAAGCCGAGGCACCGACACAAAGCCAAGATGCCGGTGCGATGCCGAGGTGCCGGTGCAAAAGCAAGATGCCGGTGCAAGGCCAAGATGCCGATTTAAAGCCGAAGCGTGGTGCAAAGCCGTAGCGGCGGTGCAAAACCAAAGCCTTGCACCGAGGCCAAGACGCCGGGGTAAATCAAGATGCCGGTGCAAAAGCAAGGTGCCGGCGGAAAGCCGAAGCGCCGGAGCAAAGCCGTGGTGGTCCAAAGCAAAGGGGGTTGCAGGGCCAAGACGCCGGTGTAAAGCCGAGGCGCCGGCGCAACGCCAAGGTGCTGGCACACCGGCGAGGTGCCGGCGGGGGGTAACAGGGCCAAGCGTGACCGCCCGTGGGTGCCCGGCACCGACCGTTTCGGGGTTTGTCTGCGGCACGGGGTGGGGGGGCTCCAGCGGCGCCCCGGTGCCGGCCGGCAGCGCCGGAGGGGCAAGCGGCCCTGGCAGCGCTCGGGCCGGGGGGTGCTGACGGGCGCTGGAGGGTGCCGGCAGTGCCGGGGGGGCGTCGCGGAGGGTAACGCCGAAAGCCGGGCGCTAATTCCCAGCATCGATCAGGCGGGATGAGAGCAATAAATTATTGTGACAAGATGCAACTCTCGCGCCGATCGATCGGGCGCTGGGCGGCCGCGCACCGGCTCCGGCACCGGCTCCGGCACCGTCCTCAGCCTCGGCCCCACGGCCCCACACGCGTGGGGCGTCCGTGCGTCCCCCCCGTGGCGCGGGGCGAGGGGGGCAAAGGTGGGGGGGTCTCACGGGGGGGCAGCAGGGCGGCTGGGCGCGCACGCAGCAGGCGTGCAAGGGAATGCGGCGTGCGCGTGCGAGGGCGCACGGAGCGCACGGCCGCGGGCATGAGGAGTGCCGCGTGCAAGGGCGTGCAGAGCGCACATGCAGGGCACACGTGTGGGGGTGTACGGGGTGCGCGTGCACGGGCACGCGAGCGCACGCCTGCAGGCGCGTGTGGTGTGCGCGCAGGGGCGTGCGGAGCACATGTGCGAAGGCGCACGGAGCACGTATGCCCGGGCACGCAGAGCACACGCACAAGGGCGTGCAGAGCATGCGTGCCCAGGCGCGTAAAGCACAGGCGTGAGGGTGTGCAGAGCGCGCTTGCACGGGTGTGCAGAGCGCACGTGCAAAGGCATGCAGAGCACACGTGCATGAACGCGTGGAGTGCGCTCGCAAGGGCGAGCAGAGCACAAACGTGCGGGTGTGCAGAGCACGCGTGCACGGGGGCGCAGAGCACACGTGCAA